>NW_017671177.1:42681-118136 GCF_001879085.1 Nicotiana attenuata
ACGAGCCGTCTAAATACGAGTTTTCCTGACGAGGAGGTCGCTTTCATAGGAGAAGACATTGCAGAATCCTATGATGGCTCGAGAATGTTCTTCGACGGAGCAGCAAACTTTAAAGGAGTTGGCATAGGAGCAGTTCTAGTATCAAAAACAGGTCAGCATTATCCGGTGTCCGCCAAACTCAGGTTCTCGTGCACCAACAACATGGCCGAGTACGAAGCCTGCATCTTGGGGCTCAAGCTGGCCATTGACATGAATGTTCAGGAGTTATTAGTGCGGGGATTCTGACTTGCTCATACATCAGGTTCGAGAAGAGTGGGCAACCAGATACTCCCATACTTGCATCACGTACAGCAGTTGAGGAAGAGGTTTACAAAGACAGAATTCCGGCATGTCCCCAGAGTCCAGAATGAGTTCGCCGATGCATTGGCCACTCTATCATCCATGATTCAGCATCCAGATAAGAACTTCATTGATCCTATCCTGGTAAAAATCAAGGATCAAACCGCTTACTGTGATCATGTCGAGGACGAAGCAGATGGAAAACCATGGTTTCATGATATTAAGAAGTATCTGTCAATTGGAGAGTATCCAGAACTCGCGAACACTACTCAAAAGCGCACACTGCGGAGGCTATCCAATCACTCTTTTCACGGTGGAGGCATCCTGTATAGGAGGACTCCCGATTTGGGATTACTAAGATGTGTCGAAGCAAAGGAAACATCCAGGTTGTTGGAAGAAGTTCATGCAGGGACCTGTTGTCCACATATGAATGGTTTTGTCTTAGCCAAGAAAATACTCCAGGCCGGTTATTTCTGGATGAATATGGAGACGGACTGCATCCAGTATGTTCGAAAATGCCATCGCTGCCAGATTCATGCAGACATGATAAAGGTGCCTCCTAACGAGCTCAATGCAACAAGCTCACCATGGCCGTTCGCCGCTTGGGGAATGGATGTCATCGGACCTATCGAGATCGCTGCATCAAACAGGCACAGGTTCATTCTAGTGGCAATTGATTATTTCACCAAATGGGTTGAAGCAGCATCGTATAAGGCAGTAACCAAGAAGGTTGTGGCAGACATTGTCCGCGACCGTATCATTTGCCGGTTCGGCGTCCCAGAGTCAATCATCACTGATAATGGTTCAAATCTCAACAGTGATCTGATGAGGGCAATGTGTGAGACGTTCAAGATTAAGCATAGGAATTCTACAGCCTACAGACCTCAGATGAATAGAGCTGTAGAAGCAGCCAATAAGAACATCAAGAAAATACTAAGGAAAATGATAGAAAAACACAAGCAGTGGCACGAAAAGCTATCATTTGCTCTGTTGGGATACCGTGCCATAGTCCACACATCAACTGGGATAACTCCTTATATGCTGGTTTATGGTACCGAGGCAGTCATCCCAGCCGAAGTAGAGATTCCCTCCCTGAGGATTATACAGGAAGCGGAACTTGAAGATGCAGAATGGGTAAAAAGTCGCTATGAGCAGTTAGCCCTCATAGACGGGAAAAGACTGAACGCAGTTTGTCATGGTCAATTGTATCAGAACAGGATGTCCAGAGCCTTCAACAAAAGGGTCAGACCGAGACAATTCACGCCAGGAATGCTAGTACTGAAGAAAATTTTTCCGCATCAGGATGAAGCCAAAGGAAAGTTCTCTCCTAACTGGCAAGGCCCGTACATGGTTCATCGGGTCCTAACAGGAGGGGCCCTCATACTCGCAGAGATGGATGGAGAAGTCTGGCCAAAGCCAATTAATTCAGATGCAGTCAAACGCTATTATGTGTAATCATTATGATTTCTGTATGATGTAATTTGAACTACGCCTGACTTGATTCCCGTTTAAGAGGGGATACGTAGGCAGCCCTATGGGTTCGGGCACAATTGAATAAAATTTTCATTTCCCCCACTATTGGAAACTGGGGCAGAATTTTGAGGAGGACCCTCAAAATTCCGAAGTTGATCTTCAGCCATTCACCAACGCGCAGCCGTCAGAAGCACCAGTCCAGTAAACTGGGGCAGAATTTTGAGGAGGACCCTCAAAATTCCGGAGCAAAAGAGGTTGCAATATCTTGAACCGCGTCGCAGTCATCGGTTCATCTAAAAGAAAATCGTTTTTATTATTATTTATGTGTTTACATCATATTTTTGAAAGTTATGCATGGCTACTATCAAATTGCTTTGTTTAGCGACGCTACCCCCCAATGAAAACAAGAGCCGAGTAGGACGAGCGAGGTCTACGGGAAGACGAACTAACCTTCCTCCTTTACAAAACTCACGATCCTTCTTCGAATGCAGGCACCCCAAAACATAGAACCATCAGATACGGTTACATATTCATATTTTTTAGGAGTACAACTCTCAGAATCATCGCTCACTTACAAGTGATGTCCGCACGTGACATCCCCAGCAGCCACAACGATGCAATCAACTATCAGCTATCATCTATCAGCTAAGAGTTTTCGTTACTACTCACCTTTATCTGCATTTTGCATAAGGCTACCTTTCTGCCTTCCGAGGTTAAGCTCTACCTCTATCTGCACTTTCTGCATAAGGCTACTATTCCGCCTTCCGAGGTTAAGCTCTACCTCCACTTGCATTTCCTGCATTGCATAAGGCTACTATTCTGCCTTCCGAGGTTAAGCTCTACCTCCATTTGCATTTCCTACATTGCATAAGGCTACTATTCTGCCTTCCGAGGTTAAGCTCTACCTCCATCTACATTTTTCTACATTGCATAAGGCTACTATTATGCCTTCCAAGGTTAAGCTCTACCTCCATTTGCACTCCTGCATTGCATAAGGCTACTATTCTGCCTTCCGAGGTTAAGCTCTACCTCCATCTGCATTTTTCTGCATTGCATAAGGCTACTATTCTGCCTTCTGAGACTAAGCTCTGTCTCCATCTGCATGGCTGAAATATCGCCACTTCATTTAAATCCTGCATCGGCTGAAATATCGCCACTTCATTTAAATCCTGCATCGGCTGAAATATCGCCACTTCATTTAAATCTTGCATCGGCTGAAAGATCGCCATTTTACTTACATTTTTGCATCGATTGAAATATCGCCACTTCATTTAAATCTTGCATCGGCTGAAAGATCGCTATTTTATTTAGACTTTGCATGGCTGAAATATCGCCACCTCATTTAAATCCTGCATCGGCTGATATATCGCCACTTCATTTAAATCTTGCATCGGCTGAAAGATCGCCATTTTACGTACATTTTTGCATGGCTGAAATATCACCACTTCATTTAAATCTTGCATCGGCTGAAAGATTGCCACTTATTGCATCTCATAGGCTGAAAGATCGCCAAACTGTCCAAGGGCGTCATTGCTCGGAGGCACAATTTGCATAGCCCGAGAACGCCATGCCATGGCCTGAGGACCTTATTCTATCTTTTGCATAGCATTATTCAAAGGCATCATTGTTCGGAGGCATCATTCTCATAGCCTGAGAACATCATTTCATAGCCGGCGAATCTTTTATTATACTTTTCATGGCCCAGGACGTCATGGTCTGAGGACGTCATCCTAACCGTCCAAACACAACATTCATGGTCCAACGGGAACTTGCATCACGTTTAAATTTATGCACAATATATGTTCGCATTGCTCATTTGCAGGTAAACCGGCTAGCAACGGCCGTCTCAGCAGGAGCGATCCCGCTCCAGTTCCCGTAGCGTACTAGACTTTGACCATCCTTCCCAACCTGGATATCGCGTTCGTTTTTTCAAAAATCTCCATCGGCATATCCCGCCGATGGATCCCAAACTACATATGGCCTGATTCCTGTAAGACCAAGGATATGTCGGCGGCTCAGGAACCAGAGCTCGGTCAAAATTCTTCAAATCGTTTCGTTCTGTCAAATTGACCATCATATCTTTACCCGACAACTCTTTCATCCTTCCCGGGTAAAGAGGGGCAGCTGTTGATACCCAATTTTTTCCTATGTATTTTTTATATACAAAATACTTTCAAAATAACATGTATATGCATATATAAGCATGCCCAAGTATTTTGGTACTTTTTCTAATTTTTAAAGATTTTTAAAATCAATTTATTATCCACTTTAGCAGTACAAAAATCAGTAATTATTCCCAAAAACTATCAATTTTGGTGAATAATTTATTTTATTCTCATATTTATAACAAAATATAGTTGAGGTAATTTTTTGTATATTTTGTACAAATTTGTTTGGTATTTAAAAGACTAAATTGCCTATAATTGCAACCTTAGCCTATTTTAAGATTGATAGCATTTCATAATTATAAAATTGGTTCCAGTATTTTTAAATTAATATTTATATATTATTTACTGGCTCAATACTTTTAATTTGCTTTTAAAATCATCTTTACTATTTTTATAAATAAAAAGGTAAAACTGGCTATTTAACATTTATCCCCATTTCATTTCAATTGTATCCTATTTTACATTTCAATTTTAACCCTAATTGACCCAGGCCTAAGTAGACCAACACAATTTCATTTTACCCGGCCCCGACCCAATTTAAAAAATCCGCCCGGTTCCTGTTATTAATCCAGGCCGTTGATCATTTTGATCAACGGCCATAATTCCCCCTTACCATTTTAACCCCAAACGACCTACCCTAATCCCTCATTTCATTCTGATAGCAGCCTTTGAAATCCTTTCGTCTCTCAAACTCTCTCAACGGTTCGTCGAAACCCTAATCGTCTCCTGCCCTTTCCAACCACCACTCCACCGGAATCCATGGCTTTTCAAGCCATGGATGGTCTATACTCACCCCCTCTACCATTAAACCTTGGATGTTCAAGGTTTCAAAGTCTGACTCCGATGGTTCTCTTTCAGATCTTCTCAGATCTTTGGTTCCATGGCCTCTCCGACCTTTGCTCCGGCATACTTAAGCCTCAAGAGCCTGATTCTCCCTCATCCGACTTAGATCGGACATTTTCGAAGCCTTTCTCATTCTAGGGTTCATCTGAAACCCTAACTATCGAGGTTATCTCCGATTATTTTTTAGATATGTTATATGTTTGCAATATTGCTTAAGTTTCTTAAACGTTTTCTCCGATTTTCTTTCAAAAAGTTACTTCTTTTCGATTAGGGTTTCTGGAAAAGGTTCTTGAAAATGTTTCTGACTCCTCTTCTTCTTCTTTTCTTGGTGTGAATCGATCCCTGCTATGTTCTTATTTGCTCAATTCTGACTAGCATGCCTTTTCGTGTGTTCTTATATTTGCTATATTATGAAGTTTTCTGTTGTGCTCCGTTCTGTCTTCTACTGGTTTCAATATCATGCTCTCGCATGCCTATCATATGTGTTCCTTTACTGTGTTTTCCTATTGAGTTTTAGTCCTTTGCTTTCCTTTACCAGACTTTGTTCTTTCTAGATGTGTTTCATCGACTATTTCCTTAAGTTTACACTACCCCTTTATCTCCTGAACTCGTTTAAATTCCAAGCTTTTCTTGAAACGTGTTCCCTGTACTTCAAATTAGTTTCTATGTACTATTTGCCTTGGACCTGCTATTGTGCTTGTATGTTTTCTCATGAGACTCTGAAAGAGGTCTCTGAGTTTGTTTCGATAGTTTGCCTTCTCATCTCTGTGTCGAATTCGAGTTTAAAAGCCCTAAGATTTGGGGTTTCTTTGGCAAGTTTGATTTTGTGTTTGGATAGGGGTTCTACTTTGAAACCCTGAACTCTCAGACTCACTCCGAGTTTATGAACTGAATTTGAACTTTTTCTGCGTTTGTGATTTTGAAACTTTCTTGCTAGTCTTTCGTAATTAGCATGACATCCTTCTTGCTTGACATGTCTATGTGTTTTATATATGAGAGCTTCTCATTCAAAGGTTTTGCCAAATGTTAATTGATTCTGAATCCATTTAATGTTGCTTACTTGATTGTTACTGATTTTCCCCTAAATTAAACTTTACTTTACCACTTTTCTGACTCGGTTCAATCGAACAAGGCTTTCAACTTGGTTCTTTTACTAGCTATTTTACTGATTCCCTTTCCTTGTTTTTCACAAATCAAGTACCACTAGACTTTTACCTTAAATAGTTTTTATGTATTTACCCTTTATTGTACTGCTTGGGAAAATATTCTGATTGACCCTTTCCTTAATTATCTTTACCCGTTGGAAATCAGAATCCCTTAATTGAAGGGAAATTGATTTTCAAGGTTATTTTCCTTACCTTTTCTTACTTACTTGTTGCACTATAAAAAGGGCCTTCCCTTCTATACTTTCAACAATCCTTATTCACTGATTTTTGAATCACAAACTCTCTTTCACTCTTTACTCTCTTCTGAGATCTTTTGCATTGCTTTCTCGCAATTTGGCTTACCAAAGCTTCTGCTTTTTATTTATTTTTCTGAAACTGGTATGTCCTACTTTTGATTCTAGCATCAACTCCAATGTGTTTATTTACAAGCTTTTATACCCATGCCTACTTTACTGCTTTATAGAGTTCAACTTTAAAGTAATACTTATGTCTTGCTATCTGTTGCTGGCAATGAATCCCTATCCCCATCCCCCTTTTATGTGCTTGGGCTGTAGTTTAAGACATGGCAATATACAAAGTTATTGTCATGGATTAAAACTGGGTCCTTTGGATCCTAGCCTCTTTCAATTTCCCATACCCCATTCCCTTATGTGTATTGAGTTAAGGTATAGCCTGGCAGCATCCAAGTTGCTGTCCAGGGCTGAACCTGACCTTCAAAAGGTCCTAACTCTTTAATTTTGAAGTTGACCGGCTGGTTAGGGGTGTTCCAGCATTCCAGTTGCTGGGCATGACCACCAGCCTGCCCTGGCTCCCCCTAATTCCCTTTCATTGCACTTACACTTACTCCTAGTCTCTAAGTTTTGCCCCCCTCCTATGAGCCTTGCCTTGGGACCTTGAGTTCCCTCTAAACTTGGACATTTGAGGGTTGGCCGTTCCACACCGCACTATATTCTTAACTCTGCAATGACATTTGGGGTGTAAGCATTGCCTGGAATTCTTGAAGTTCCTTGGAACTTTGACACATCCCAAATAAGAGAAAGGCTTTGAAAATCCGATCCTGGAAGTTGGTTTATCTCATATTATTAGACTTTGAGTCTGGATTAGGCTGATTAGATAAAGATGTAATCACTAATGTAATTTTATTATCCCTTCTGATTCGCTTGGTCTGTAATAAGCTTTGTAAATAACTTTGTAATAACTACTAGGGTATAGTGAAAGGGGATGGTACTGAATGCATGCCAAAGGGGTAGAAATCATGTCTATAAGATATTTACTCTTTAAAATTCTGCATTTTCACATAGAAATCATGTCTATAGCATATTTACCCTTTAAAATTCTGCATCTCACATAGAAATCATGTTCATAGGATCATTACTTTCAAACTCTGCATTTTCACGTAGATACCATGTCTATAGGATATTTACTCTTTAAAATTCTGCATCTCGCCTAGAAACCATGATCATAGGGTTATCACTCTCAAAGCCTGCATTTTTCACATAGATACCATGCCCATAAGCTTTCTGCACTTTGTAATAATACCATGGCAATAAATCAATAATGAAGCTCTGCATATTGTATAGATAATATACCTATAGGACTTCCTGCACTTTGCATATACATTTGTCATTAGGCAAGCCTGCTTATAGGAGTTAAAATAACTCATTACATATAGATAACCTGCCTATAGGATCTCTGCTCAAAATCAGTTACACCTAGAAAGCATGCCTATAGGAACTATCAACTTAATCAGAATCGCAACTCGTTCCTAAGTTTAAAATCAGTGGCAATTTGGTTAACACTCGTAGAGCTTATAACTATTGACTTTTTACAATCAGTTATTCCTCCGTCCCTGGATTAATAGATATCATGCCTATAGGCCCTGTTTAACATACAAATAGTTAGATAATTAATCAACTGTCAGTTTTTGACAACTACATCTAAGCAGGACTAATTTGGACTCCCTATATGGGAAATATGTGGTAAATCAATTCTTCCTATGCTAATTTTAATTAATGACCTAAACAGTATGTGTAAGACATGCTAACAATTCGTTTCTTTAAGTGAGGAGGCCTACTTGAGCCTTTAATTGTTCTTATTTCCCCATTAACTGCTTTATGTGTTTTGTTTGTCGCCCTAGAATTTTATCCTTTTAAATCCCCTGAAAAGCCAAGCTCCCTTCCTTTTAGGATTAGTAGTCCTAAACGCCTCCGGGACTGATAGGTGGGACGGGTAATAGCATGCAGTAGGTAATGATACCATTCCGCGCTTAAATACCTTAACGGGGTGGGAAGGGTAGACATGGAGATGATGATCACATGATAACGCTATGCGTACGATTGATTACCGGTGTTGTGTGGATGATCCATGTGTTTTACAAACCTAGGACCCCCTTTCCTTTATTTTGTTTAATATCAATAAAATTCTGTCTTTTCAACTACCCAAAACCCCTCTTTAATTTTACTGCATTATTCCTTTTTCCCCTAAATTTTTCTTCCTTGTTTATTCAATGTCTTGATTAATTTTCTGCATTTAGACCCTCCCTCAAACAAATTGTAGATCATCTAGACCTTGATTCCAACATACTTGTTACGTATCTATTTGTAACCCTTATGTGTGAAGTTATTTGTATACTTATTTGCATTAAAGTCACAACATAGCATGACCGGGAACCACACTAGTGGATCTTGAGGGGTGCCTAACACCTTCCCCTCGAGATAATTTCTAGCCCTTACCCGAACTCTGGTTTTCAAACTCAAAACTCTCAGTGTCCTAATGCACTTAATCATTAGGTGGCGACTCTTCAATTCCAAAAACCGAATTCCCACACGGGAATAGAGTTGTCTTCTCAAATGTCGTAAACCCGATATCGCGAGAAAAAGGGGGCGTCGACAGCATGGCGACTCTGCTGGGGACTTCTTTAGGCTTTTACCATTACATGTTATTCGTGAATTTATTGCTTATTTATTGCTTTTATTTAATGTCTTTATCTCTCTTCTACTTCGAAACTGACTTGGCTTTTTGTTTCTTTTTCTTACTTTAACGCTTTCATTTACTGTTTTCTTCCAATACCGTTGTAATTTTCGAGCAATTATTGTAATCATTATGAATGTGAAAATACGTGACAATTTGTTTCATTTTTGTAATTGCATCTTCAACATCATATTCCACTCGTGCCAAACAAATACCATAGCAACACTTGATGAGTTGTTGCGCTCTTCCGATATTATTACCCCCTAAATTTGGAAAAGGCATATTTACGGTAACACCAGTCGATCAGCGGTACAGTCGGCAATTCCGTGCCTTTCCCTCTTGAGTTGTCCTCTCAAGGGTACCGGTCTAGCACCTCATAGAAACCTTATTCTATTTAATTCTTCATGCATCACTATCAAACCTAGTCGAGTCAGTTATGTTGTCCACATAATGACTTTTTAAGATAGCCTTGTCCAAAGTCCACTGGGTTTCCTTGGAACCCAAATGGACAACACCATATTTGGAGAACTAAATGCCATTATGCTAATTATTGGTTTAAATAGTCGAGCCAGTGGGGGGTATGGTCTTAACCTTTTGTTTTGCAGAAAATGGAGAACAAAGTCCTTGACTTCGGTATGGTCAGTATACCCTCACTCTTGCTGACCTGGTGGAGGAATCTCCCATCAAGTGACCAAATCAATGAATGGAAAGAGAGGGTCATCAAGGCTAGCAAAAAGCTGGAGGATCTGATCAACGAGAACATTCAACACGGGGAAGGTCCTTCTGGGACCAAATAGATAGGATTCTTTTCTTTTGCTTTAAATGTAATAAGGCCAATGGCCAATAGTGATATTTTTTTTATTTCCTGCAATTTTAGTGTCATTTTGGGACTCGTCTTATTTTTATCAATAAAATGAGGCATTTAGCATTATAAGTTCTCCAAATTAACTTGTCGCTAGGCCTACCTCGGGCACAACGAGGCTCCCAAATTAGGACACGATTTATTTTCTTGTACTATGTGTTTAAATACTGCGATGTTTTCCTCCTCATGATCCACACTAACTTGTTACCTTATTTGTTTTTACTTTTTGTTTTATTCCCCTTCCCTAAAGGTTAGTTCGCGCACTCAGGCATGATAATCTTAGGCAGAATGGCACATCTCAGCAATTGGTTCATCAGAACCACCAAGGCCCGGAAAACTTCGGGGTAGCAAGGTTGAACAAAACACTATGCATTATCTTTTACTTTTTCGCTAGTTGATTTCTTTTCCGTACTTTCTTTAAATTTCGAAAAGAGCTCTGATATTTGAAACAATTTGGAATTTATCAAAGTATTTCAGTTTCTTATAAATCTTGCTCTTACTATTTTCTCTATCATTTACTTTATTTGCACAGCATTACTATTACTTATCTTGATGAACCGACGAGTGTGACATGCGACGAGGTAACGCAACAAACGGATATAGACTCAGAAGAGGATAAGATACCAGAAAAGATCGTTAAAGAGGTCAAGGACATTGAGAATAGACCTAAGTCTAACCTGGACAAAACTGAGGTCATCAACCTGGGGAATACAGAGAATGTCAAGGAAACGCGCATCAGTGTTCACCTGTCACCGTCAGAAAAGGAAGAGTACACGGAGTTCTTAAAAGAATATGAGGACATATTTGCCTGTTCGTATGATGATATGACCGGTCTCAGTACATCTATTGTAGCTCACAAACTGCCAACAGATCCAACATGTCCTCTGGTAAAGCAGAAACTCAGAAAGTTCAAGCCAGATATGAGTTTGAAAATCAAGGAAGAAGTTACCAAACAAGTCAAATCCAAGGTCCTCAGGGTAGTGGAGTACCCAACATGGTTAGCCAACATTGTGCCAGTGCCAAAGAAGGACGGGAAGGTTAGAGTCTGTGTCGACTACCGGGACCTCAACCGGGCCAGTCCGAAAGACGACTTCCCCTTACCGAACATACACATCCTGATCAACAACTGCGCCAAGCACGAGCTGCAGTCATTCGTCGATTGTTTTTTCGGATATCATCAGATATGGATGGACGAAGAAGACGCGAAGAAAACAGCTTTCATCACGCCGTGGGGAATGTATTGTTACAAGATGATGCCGTGGCCACCTACATGAGAGCCATGACTACTATTTTCCATGACATGATACAGAAAGAGATCGAGGTGTATGTAGACGACGTCATCATCAAATCCAAGAGAGCCACTAATCACATGGAAGATCTGAGGAAGTTCTTCAACAGACTGAGAAGGTACAACTTGAAACTGAATCCCGCCAAATATGCATTCGGGGTTCCCGCCGGAAAACTGCTTGGGTTCATCGTAAGTCGCCGAGGAATAGAACTGGATCCGTCAAAGGTTTAAGCCATTCAGGAATTGCCACCGCTAAAGAACAAGAAAGAGGTTATGAGTTTCTTGGGGATACTCAACTACATCAGCCGGTTCATAGCCCAGTCCACTGTCATTTGTGAACCAATCTTTAAGATGTTGAAAAAGGACGCCGCCACTAAATGGACTAATGATTGTCAAAAGGCCTTCGACAGAATCAAGGAATACATGTCAACGTCGCCAGTCCTGGTTCCGCCCGAACCGGGTAGACCACTATTGCTCTACCTTGCAGTACTGGATGGGGCATTCGGCTGTGTTTTGCGACAACATGATGAAACGGGGAGAAAGGAGCAAGCCATCTACTATCTCAGCAAGAAGTTTACACCGTATGAGGCCCTGTATTCCCTGCTAGAGCGCACGTGTTGTGCTCTGACTTGGGTAGCTCAGAAGTTGAGGCATTATTTCTGTGCCTATTCCACTTATCTCATATCAAGGATGGATCCGCTAAAGTACATCTTTCAGAAGCCCATGCCCATGGGCAAGCTAGCCAAATGGCAAATCCTGCTGAGTGAATTTGATATTGTCTACGTGACCCAGAAAGCGATCAAAGGACAAGCACTGGCCGATCATCTTGCCAAAAACCCCGTGGGTGGAGAATATGAGCCTCTAAATACGTATTTTCCTGACGAGGAGGTCTCTTTCATAGGAGAAGACAATGCAGAATCCTATGATGGCTGGAGAATGTTCTTCGACGGAGCAGCAAACTTTAAAGGAGTTGGCATAGGAGCAGTTCTAGTATCAGAAACAGGTCAGCATTATCCGGTGTCCGCCAAACTCAGGTTCTCGTGCACCAACAACATGGCCGAGTACGAAGCCTGCATCTTGGGGCTCAAGCTGGCCATTGACATGAATGTTCAGGAGTTACTAGTGATCGGGGATTCCTACTTGCTCATACATCATGTTCGAGAAGAGTGGGCAACCAAGAACTCCAAGATACTCCCATACTTGCATCACGTACAGGAGTTGAGGAAGATGTTTACAAAGACAGAATTCCGGCATGTCCCCAGAGTCCAGAATGAGTTCGCCGATGCATTGGCCACTCTATCATCCATGATTCAGCATCCAGATAAGAACTTCATTGATCCTATCCTGGTAAAAATCAAGGATCAAACCGCTTACTGTGATCATGTCGAGGACGAAGCAGATGGAAAACCATGGTTTCATGACATTAAGAAGTATCTGTCAACGGGAGAGTATCCAGAACTCGCAAACACTACTCAAAAGCGCACACTGCGGAGGCTATCCAATCACTTCTTTCACAGCGGAGGAATCCTGTATAGGAGGACTCCCGATTTGGGATTACTAAGATGTCTCGAAGCAAAGGAAGCATCTAGGTTGTTGGAAGAAGTTCATGCAGGGACATGTGGTCCACATATGAATGGTTTTGTCTTAGCCAAGAAAATACTCCGGGCCGGTTATTTCTGGATGAATATGGAGACGGACTGCATCCAGTATGTTCGAAAATGCCATCGCTGCCAGATTCATGCAGACATGATAAAGGTGCCTCCTAACGAGCTCAATGCAACAAGCTCACCATCGTCGTTCGCCGCTTGGGGAATGGATGTCATCGGACCTATCGAGCCCGCCGCATCAAACGGGCATAGGTTCATTCTAGTGGCAATTGATTATTTCACCAAATGGGTTGAAGCAGCATCGTATAAGGCAGTAACCAAGAAGGTTGTGGCAGACTTTGTCCGCGACCGTATCATTTGCCGGTTCGGCGTCCCAGAGTCAATCATCACTGATAATGGTTCAAATCTCAATAGTGATCTAATGAGGGCAATGTGTGAGACGTTCAAGATTAAGCACAAGAATTCCACAGCTTACAGACCTCAGATGAATGGAGCTGTAGAAGCAGCCAATAAGAACATCAAGAAAATACTAAGGAAAATGATAGAAAAACACAAGCAGTGGCACGAAAAGCTATCATTTGCTCTGTTAGGATACCGTACCACAATCCGCACATCAACTGGGGCAACTCCTTATACACTGGTTTACGGTACCGAGGCAGTCATCCCAGCCGAAGTAGAGATTCCCTCCCTGAGGATTATACAGGAAGCGGAACTTGAAGATGCAGAATGGGTAAAAAGTCGCTATGAGCAGTTAGCCCTCATAGACGGGAAAAGACTGAACGCAGTTTGTCATGGTCAATTGTATCAGAACAGGATGTCCAGAGCCTTCAACAAAAGGGTCAAACCGAGACAATTCACGCCGGGACAGCTAGTACTGAAGAAAATTTTTCCGCATCAGGATGAAGCCAAAGGAAAGTTCTCTCCTAACTGGCAAGGCCCGTACATGGTTCATCGGGTCCTAACAAGAGGGGCCCTCATACTCGCAGAGATGGATGGAGAAGTCTGGCCAAAGCCAATTAATTCAGATGCATTCAAACGCTATTATGTGTAATCATTATGATTTCTGTATGATGTAATTTGAACTACACCTGACCTGATTCCCGTTTAAGAGGGGATATGTAGGCAGCCCTATGGGTTCGGTCACAATTCAATAAAATTTTCATTTCCCCCACTATTGGAAACTGGGGCAGAATTTTGAGGATGACCCTCAAAATTCCGAAGTTGATCTTCAGCCATTCTCCAACGCGCAGCCGTTAGAAGCACCAGCGCAGTAAACTGGGGCAGAATTTTGAGGAGGACCCTCAAAATTCCAGAGCAAGAGGGGTCGCAATATCTTGAACCGCGTCGCAGTCATCGGTTCATCTAAAAGAAAATCATTTTATTATTATTTATGTGTTTACATCATATTTTTGAAAGTTATGCATGGCTACTATCAAATTGCTTTGTTTAGCGACGCTACCCCCCAATGAAAACAAGAGCCGAGTAGGACGAGCGAGGTCCACGAGAAGACGAACTATCCTTCCCCCTTTACAAAACTCACGATCTTTCTTTGAATGCAGGCACCCCATAACATAGAACCATCAGATACGGTTACATATTCATATTTTGCAGGAGTACAACTCTCAGAATCATCGCTCACTTACAAGTGTTGTCCACACATGACATCCCCAGCAGCCACAATGACGCAATCAACTATCAGCTAAGAGTTTTCGTTACTACTCACCTTTATCTGCATTTTGCATAAGGCTACCTTTCTGCCTTCCGAGGTTAAGCTCTACCTCCACCTGCATTTTCTGCATAAGGCTACCATTCTGCCTTCCGAGACTAAGCATTGTCTCCATCNACATACAAATAGTTAGATAATTAATCAACTGTCAGTTTTCGACAACTACATCTAAGCAGGACTAATCTGGACTCCCTATCTGGGAAATATATGGTAAATCAATTCTTCCTGCTCTAATTTTAATTAATGACCTAAACAGTATGTGTAAGACATGCTAAACAATTCGTTTCTTTAAGTGAGGAGGCCTACTTGAGCCTTTAATTGTTCTTATTTCCCCATTAACTACTTTATGTGTTTTGTTTGTCGCCCTAGAATTTAATCCTTTTAAAACCCCTGAAAAGCCAAGCTCCCTCCCTTTTAGGATTAGTAGTCCTAAACGCCTCCGAGACTGATAGGTGGGATGGGTAGTAGCATGCAGTAGGTAACGATACCATTCCGCGCTTAAATACCTTAACGGGGTGGGAAGGGTAGACATGGAGATGATGATAACATGATAACGCTATGCGTACGATTGATTACCGTGTTGTGTGGATGATCCATGTGTTTTACAAACCTAGGACCACCTTTCCTTTATGTGACTTTGTTTAATATCAATAAAATTCTGTCTTCTCAACTACCCAAAACCCCTCTTTAATTTTACTGCATTATTCCTTTTTCCCCTAAGTTTTTCTTCCTTGTTTATTCAATGTCTTGATTAATTTTCTGCATTTAGACCCTCCCTCAAACAAATTGTAGATCATCTAGACCTTGATTCCAACATACTTGTTACGTATCTATTTGTAACCCTTATGTGTGAAGTTATTTGTATACTTATTTGCATTAAAGTCACAACATAGCATGACCGGGAACCACACTAGTGGATCTTGAGGGGTGCCTAACACCTTCCCCTCGAGATAATTTCTAGCCCTTACCCGAACTCCGGTTTTCAAACTCAAAACTCTCAGTGTCCTAATGAATTTAATCATTAGGTGGCGACTCTTCAATTCCAAAAACCCAATTCCCACACGGGAATAGATTTGTCTTCTCAAATGTCGTAAACCCGATTTCGCGAGAAAAACGGGGCGTCGACATGGGGCCCACAACGACCTTAAATACGATTTGAGCACACAATGGTCCCGAAAAACCACTTGAAAATTATCAGTCAACACAAGAGTCTCAAGGCCACGACTTTCACCATCCTAAACACAACAATTTGTTTTTGACCATAAGATCAAAGGCAAATGTGCTAGGCCCAAGTGAAGCTTTTCTTGAGGTACCCTTAACTACAAACTACTAAAAACAAAAAGAAAAACGGACTCAAACCCTTAAGAAGGTTGTCACGCCATCTATCATTGGGAAGAGCCACCCGGTTCACACAACACTCCACATTTGGAAAGAACCGTGGCATTAAGAAAACCAAAGGCTTATTGCGAGTTTCAAAAACAAGAAGCTACGAATCACAAATAAGAAGCTAAAAACGAAAAAAATTTGCGGAAAATAGAATAAATATATATGAGAGGGGATTTGAATATACAATAGACGGGATGAATATATACAATGAAGTGTAACTTTATATACATATCAAAGGAAAGATAAAAAGTGCGATAAAAGTAACTAAATATAAAATTATATACAGACCAAATAAAAATCAAGAAAGCATAAAATGGTATCAATATATACACTCATCCAAAAATGAAGGCGCACCCCCTCGAATAAAAGCTGGCATTGTCCCCAATGCCAACTAGTCCAAATAAGCACCAAAAAGATAGAAAAAGGATATAGAGGACTCCCTAAGCCGTGTCTGTCTGCATAGGATCATGGGTGGTCCCTGGGTCCTCTGTGTGCTCGGGAACCTCAGACTGGTTCCCGGTGGTCTGCTCTGCTTCTACTGGGACCTGGGCCTGGACCTGGACAGGCTCTGGAATTGGTACATCCTGTAGCTGACTGGAGGAAGCCTCCGGTGAGTCCGCCAACTGGATGATGGCATCATCTGCTCTAGGGATCGTCCTCCTCATCTTCGGAGGCCTCTGGGTCTGCTCCGGCTCTGGATGAGCTGCTGGGACTGGGTCATCAAGCAACCGGTCCAAAGGAAGTAGGTCTGCCTTCAATCTATCAACATCTGCCGGCAGCTCCTTCACGGACTCCTTGGAGGCCCGTGTCTTCCATAGCTTCCTATTCTCCTTAGCAAGCTCCTTGAGAGCCTTGCTATGTGAATCCACTGCCTTTGAGAGTGCAGCCTTAGTGTCGAGGATCTTCTTCTGGTTCTCAAGTATCTCTTTGAGTGCATCCTTGATCGACCGGGGTACCTGTGGGGCTGGGGGAGCTGACTGAGCTACTACAGTAGCAGTCAATGTGGACAACTTAGATGACGCTGTGGACATCCAGTTGTTGATACTGGCAAGGGCCTGGCTCAGTCGGTGGGCAGTGATGGGATGGGCCCGGCTAGATGGAATCTCCAGGCCTGCTGATGTGGACGGGCCAGGAGGAACGGCTGCAGAAGTAGAAGGTCCGGTAGGCATATCAGCAGAAATGGAGGTAGGCTCAGCAGGGACCTCTACCACAATTGGCTCTTCAGACTGGCTATTTGGGGTAGAAGTAGGGGCTTTATAGTTCTTGTCCTTGGGGTTGTCATTCCCCTTCAAGCTATACCAGGAGAACGGGGCTGTCGCCTTGACCTTGACGTCGTAGGGCTTCTTGTCCACCTCTAAGTCCCGAAAGTACATAGTGAGGGTACTCGGGAAAGGGTAGTTCGGGTCATGCTCAGCTCCTACTAGCGAGATAATGCGGGACATCACATTCCCCACATTTATGGGGTACCCTGCCATAATTGAAGCAACCAATACAACCCGGTGGAGAGGAAGGGTCTGGTCATGCTTAGTAGGATCCAACCGGCTGCAAACAAATGTCTCCCAACCCCTCGCCTCAAAGTTCAAGGTCCTCCTCAATATTTTGACCCCAGCAGTCAACCAATCAGGAACGGTACCTGGGATTGCCAGGTACTGAGCTAACCATGGACAGACCTTCTCGCCCATCTCCAACTTCGCCATGTACAAAGTCTCATCCTCCTTGTTGAAGCCCAAGTATTCATTAAGGTATCTCCCATCAAACAACACTTTCTTATTACGAACTTTGGTCACTTTGGAGCCCTTTTTGATGTGGGCTACATTGTAGTAAAATTCCTTGACCATGAGTTGGTTAGCATCTACACAGTCATCTAAGAAGTACTCCCAACCCACTCTAGTTCTGAACTGTCTCTGCACGTCAGGGTTGTGGGGTAATAAATCTCTGTCAATGAAACTCCGCTCCAGTATCAACTTTCTCACCGGCCACCATTCCCTAAATTTGTGGTACGCTACCTCACTCACGAACCTATCTCGCCAAACCTCCGGCTTTCTAGTTCGGGCAATGTCTCCCACCTGAGGCTCACCACCTTCAGCTATCTCCTCATCCCCTTGTACCTCCTCTTCACCTCCGTCTGCACCTTCCCCGGATAATGAAGCTGTGGGGGAGGTGGAGTATTCACCACTGCCGGCTGCTGAGCCTTCAGATGACTCAGTGGGAATATGCTCTGGTGCTTGGGAAGTGGTTGGTGGTGGAGGGGTATCTCCGACCAGTCTTCAACATATTCTGGCACGGAGTCTGAAGATATTTCCCTTGATGGTTGATACTCACTCCACGAGGAATGTGAAGCAGCTCTGTCTGCAGCTTTAATTATCTTTCTGGTCTTTTTTATGTTCTCCCGAGCTTGGGGAGTGAGTTTTACCATCTTCTTCTTCCCTCCCCGGAAGGGTTCTCCTTTTCCCGGTTGTTTTGAGCCTTTTCTCACTATTGTATGCAAACACAATTCAAATAACTTATTAGTATCAATGGGTTCACATAAAACAGTGTTGCAGACAAATGAAACTGTTGCAGGAGTTGCCTAGTGCGGACCGCACAAAATGGAAGTGTGGCCGCATTGAGGCCACCGCGGACCGCACAAGAATGACCGTGGTCCGCACAGGTATAGGGGTCCAAAAACAAGTCCTCTGAATCTTACCAGTGCGGACCGCACAAAACCAACCGCGGCCGCACTGGGCCAGTGCGGACCGCACAAAATGTAGTGCGGCCGCATTGGGCAAAGGTCTCTTGGACACAAGATGGCACCGCGGACCGCACAGAAATGACCGCAGTCCGCACTACGTGCCCAGACATGGCACTGAGTTAGGGTTCATAAGATTTTGTTCTTAAGTTCAAACTTTCACCTAATTAGGGTTCCTACTCAATTACCCAGTCCATTATACTCACCAAGTCTACAAAAATTACCATTTAAACTAACCTAATCTACAATCAGAGAAATACGGGAAGAAGTAGAACTACAAGTTAAGGAATATGAAAATAAAATGAAATTACACAATGAAACAAGGAAGAATTGAGTGAAATGTTACCAGATATTGAGATGAAGTGCAGTTAATCAATGCTAATCAAGAATTACGGTCAAAAAAGAAAGTGAACAGTAATAATATGCTTTGAGATTCAAGTTTGCGAAAAGGGTAAAAGGAGGCCCTTGGGGTATATTTATAGAGAAACCCCTGGGGCCCATTCTTACCTACCAGTGCAGCCGCACAAAATGGACCGCGGTCCGCACTGGTCACTTTTGTTCAATTCCAACTCAGTAACCCACCGCGGTCCGCACAAAATGGAACGCGACCGTGGTGGTCCACCGCGGACCGCACCAAATCAACCGCGGCCGCGGTGGCAAACTTCAGAGAGCAATTTTTGTCACCCTTCACCAGTGCGGACCGCACAAAGTGTAGTGCGGCCGCACTGGAAACTTTAGAGACTGAACATTTTTTGCAATTATGTCCCGCACTGCATCAACTCAATCCTGCAACATCTCACAACCAATTAGCCCAAAAATCAATCCTATAATACAAAGAAAATCAAAGAAACAAAAAGAAAAATACATGGGTTGCCTCCCAAGAAGCGCCTGATTTAACACCGCGGCACGACGCGGGTTACCATCACATCATTGGAAATGAACAACAGCCACCACATGGCTATCATCAAACTTCCCAAGATAATGCTTGACCCGGTGCCCATTCACTCTAAAAACTTCACCACTTTTGTTCTTCAAATCAAGAGCACCAAAGGGGGTCACACATACAACTTCAAACGGTCCACTCCATTTTGATTTAAGCTTTCCCGGAAACAGATGTAACGGGGAATTGAACAAGAGAACCAAATCACCAACTTTGAAATCCTTTCCACGAGCATATTTATCATGAAGGTACTTCATCTTGTCCTTATACAAGGATGAAATAGAGTAAGCATGGAACCGGAATTCATCAAGTTCATTGAGTTGTTCAACACGAAGATTGGCACACTTACGTTTGGGACTACGGGACGGTATCCCGGGAGATCCCCTGCTATTTTTCTCAGTGTACTGAGTTATTTCTTTCTGTGATTTCATCTTTATTCGCTGTTAGCGTCTTTAATTATACTTTCACGTTTCATATTGTTTTACCTTGTTATATATATAACAAGTAGGGCCATGACCTTCCTTGTCACTACTCGACCGAGGTTAGGCCTGGGACTTACTGGGTACCGCTGTGGTGTATTCATGCCCTTTCCTGCACATATTTTTCGTGTGTAGATTCCGGTTCTTCTGCTCAGCCATACTATCCGTGAGGCGGAGTGATTCAGAGACTTCGAGGTATATCTGCCGCATTCGCAGACCTAGAAGTCTCTCTTTATTCTCCCTTTTAGCTATAGGCTTTTCGTATTTACTTTTGTTTAGACTTCTGGAGTTAGAACACTATGTATTTCTTTAGCTTGTGATTCATGAGATTCCGGGTTTTGGGAGTGTTTTTGTTCAGTTTGAGAGAGTGATATTGTATATGCCGAGCAGCATTTTAAACTTCTTTATTATGTTACCCGCAAATTGCTAGTTTCGTATTTTTATTTCCTTTTCCGCAAATTGATAGGCTTACCTAGTCGTAGAGACTAGGTGCCCGTCACGACAGTTCATGGAGGGAGAACTTGGGTCGTGACAGCGATCGCCAGGTATTTGACCGCGATCATGGTGGATAACTCTGGACAGTGTATAAGAATACAAATCAGTCTTAGCTCATTTTCATCTCACTTATGTCATTCGGGTCGATTTTGGGGCGATTTTGAAGGGTCTTTTCAATCATCCATCACAAGGTAAGTGATTCCTACTCATTGTGAGCTAAATACATGGATTATATATGGAATTGAACATGAAAATTTGTGGAAATTGTGGGAATTTGGAATAAAACCTAGAAATGGTATTTTTGAGTTTTGACCATGAAATTGGACATGGAATTGGGAATAAATTATACATTTGGGTTCGTAGTGCTATGGGTAGTATTTGGAATCTAGGCGCGTGGGCTCGGGGACGCGCCTGGGGTTTGACTTTGTTGACTTTTGTGTCTAGTTGGGAATTGCTTCTAATTGATTAAATTACGAGTCTTTGAGCATATTTTGATTGGTTTGCACGTTCTTTGACTAGTTTCAAATTGTTTGGCATTGGTTTGAGGTGTTAGAGAGTTGTTTATCAGGTTTTTGAGCGAGGTAAGTCTCCTGTCTAACCTTGTAAAATAGAATTTACCCCGTAGGTGCTATGTTTGTTACGTGCTACATATTATAGGAGCTAGGCACGTATGATATGACGAGTGTCCGTGCGTATGCCAGATTATCATGTTCGGGTATACGTAGATTCACATCATATTTTTTAATTCTATTACTTGACTTAATCATGCTTGTTTAAATGCTTTAAGTTATAATTTAGACTGTGACTAGAATTGCGTTGAATATCAAACTTCGCTATTTTAGATGCTTGATGCGCTGCTTGATCAGTCGCAGGAAATATACTTTCTTTTTGTCAGATTCCTTCTGCGTTGTGCGTATTTGTCCAAAAGTTTCTTAAATTTCATAACTCACACATATATTTGCGAGTGGGGCTAGTGACCCATAAAGTTTCACTATTCCTATGAGATCTTTCTAAATGCCTCAGCAGTACTATTATGGATCGGGTCGTAAAACCTCGACAATATTATGAGATGCATCCATGGGTTGGGTCGTACGACCTTGGCAGTGTACACTATTATTTTGGGAGCGGGTCGTATGCCACAACAGTATATTCTGCCATTACTTATATGGCATCGAGTTGTTCGCCTCGGCAGAATCGTGCATAAAATCCGATAAGAAGTCAACCTTGTTGACGACCATTTTTGACCTGTTTTTTTTAATTAAATTTTTACGCTTATTGATCAACAATAATATAATAGGGTATTTTAAAATTATTAGTATCTATTTTACTCAAGTAAAAATAATATTTTAGGTAATAATAAGTATAATAATTAATAATATTAATTATAATAATTTGATCTTAAATAATTACAATTATACCATATTTATCACTTTAGTTAATTAGCTTTTATAAGTATTTTAATTTTTTAAATTATTTTGATAACAAAAAACTAGCTTAGTTAATTAATAATACATCCGTTAATTGTAATCTATTATATTTATTGGGATTAAATAAGTTTAATTAATTTTATTGTTAAAGGGGGGTTAAACTTTAAAGTGGGCTATTATTGTAATTGATTGGTTTTAATTAAAATTGCTATGAGATAAATTCTTATTTCGGCTCAAATACCGAACTAATTGGCCCAAAACACTAGCCCAATGCCCCTGATCCAGTCCGATTAGCCCACTACCCATCCCCTTTGGCAATCCTCACCACTCGCTCTCCACCAATCACACCACGCCACGTCACCCCTCCAAAGCCACTCACATAACAAACAAAATCCATCATGACCGTTGATCAAATTCATCAATAGTCCAAATATATCATAATTTTCCTTATTTTTAACCCTCTAGCTCATTATCACAATCGTTAGATCAAAATAATCCAACGGCCCCCGATTTACCCTCATAAATATTTTCCTCTCATCTTTTACTTCAAAAATCCAGAGCCATTGATCTAAATGATCCAACGGCCTCTATGTGGTCTCCCGTCTTAAACTAAGCCAACACCCTCAAACCATAATCATTTTCTCTTAACACCGACCGCCCCATTTTTCCTTTTTCTCTCTTTTCTCTCATATCTCATCCCTCTGCCATTCCTAGACCTTGCACAAATTAGTGCAATGTCACTGGAGACAACTAGACTTCATCGCCCCCTCCCCCTCCCATCCGCGAATCTACTTGAGAACATTCACATTCTCATCATCCCCATTCAAATCTCGGAATCCAAAATCCTAGCTTCAAACATGAAAGTCATTGACCCTCATCATCACACCTTGTTTCGTTCAAATTCGCCACTAAAGCTTGCATGCATCCTCCAGATTCGGAGTAATCTTGACCTCATCGTGACATATGATGACCTAGTGGTCAAACACAGTGATCTCTGGATATTAGCTTTATTCGGCGGTCCGATGGTCTCAATGGCTAGTCTGGTGAATATTTTCGACTACGTAAAATCCCTACCCTGATTTTCCCTTTGATTTTTCATTTATCCGCTTTTGATTTTGTCAGTGTTTGTTTACCCTCGAATCCGGATAACAATTGAATTTATATGGGGTTTTAAGGATCCGTGAACTAAAAGATACAAAAGGTTTTTAGGTTAAGGAAAATAAAGATAAAGACTCAACAATTGCTGTTAAAGTAAATAATCGCAGAATATAATATTGCTTAGAACAATTGTGCTTGATGATCCACAAGAATTTAGAGAGATACCCATTTATACATTCTGATTAAGGGTAAAAATAAGGTAGGTAAATTGATTACATCGTGGATCCCTGTAATTACGCCTTAATGGCCTGAAGTGGTTGAGAAAATCACGTTTGGGCGAGATATCCGGCGACGCTTGGTTATCCGTTACGAGCCCGGCTTCCGACCTTGTGTGTTTCTCCATCCGGTGGTGATTCCTTTCGAGCTCTGTAACGGTCTCGAAATGACTCGACCTCGGTTGTAGACGTGGCCGTCGTTCTACCTTGCATCCAGGTCGGGTTCGATGGCTCCGACTTGCTCCGGACCGGATCCAACCCGGTCGGGCTCAAAAAAAAAAAAAAAAAAAAAGGGTATCACCCAATACAGTGTTCATTGTCATCATCTTTCACTGATTTCAAATTTGGACAAAACCCCTAAGGTCTCAATCGTAGCTATAAAAATCTTAGTAATTGCTCTACACCCGATTTTCTTTAAGTATTCAGTGAATCTCTCTAAACTTCTTCCCTTTTCTTTTCTTTTCTTTTCTATTTGAGTTGAAATGCTAAGAATTGGTGGTGAGTACTGGACCTTAAACGCCTAAGGATAGCTACTTGGTTTGCTTCTCAAAAGAAGGTCAATGGACCACCGATTTTACTTTAATCAATCAGATTTGTCCGATAGTTCTCTCGTGTTGTTTTCATTTGATTATATGATATTTTTCGTTAGTCGTCTGCCAAAACTCCTTCATGATATTCATTAGTCAAGCATGACTTTCAATTATGTTCTGCCGCTTGTATTGGTTTCCAGTTGACTAATTGACGCTTCACTTTAATAATTATATTTATCTCCTATGTTGTTTGTTTAAACAAAATGTCTTTTAGTGATCATTAAATCTCGTTTCTCATGTTCATTTTATGTGTAGTCACTCTTTCCTTTGTTGTTAATCACTCAGATTCTTACCTTATCTTGTTTGGCTAATTGGAGTTTGTCATCAGTAGTGTGCATACTCTATCATGTTAGCATACTTGGCCGTTTGAAGCCTGGTTCTGTTTATTATGTTAACATAGAGTCTGTAATAAAACTTGAATACTGGTCCAAATGTGTTTAGCAATCCTATTTTTTATCTATGAAATCATGTCTGCTGCTAGTACTAATTGTTATGGTCGTAGATACCATGCCTTAGGTTTCACCTTAACATAAAAAAGTGATCATGCTGTCCTGAGTAATAGCTTTATTATCTTCTCTAATTGGCCCGACTTTGGTGGAGTTAGTTACAGGTCTAAAGTGTTTAGCATGGGCTGCTTAATATCCATTGGAGTTTAACCATGAGTTGTTTCTCTTGGTTGGTGTATCTGTTTATTTTTAAATGATTTCACTAAGCTATTTAATTTCTTCAAGGTTTCTAGCATTAATGACATTGATCACTTGATTGTAAAAAAGTATGTGTTGTTACTGTTTTAAATTTATGAAACAGTAGACCTCTGATGAAAACTCAGTAAGTGAATGTATCTGTTTGTCTTTTCCTAAGTCCAATTGTTGCCTTAAACCACCTAGAGTGACATTCTTGAAATTAAATTTATATGTAATATAGCAAGCATGCTCATAGAAGTGTATAGTTAACCAATTATGCTTTCTGATGTGGCTATAATTATATAATTTTTAGTGCATTATTTACCTTATATTTAAGTGCGTTAATGCTATGCTATATATGTGCTTAATTGTGTCTATTTTATGTGTACATATGTTGAAGACGAAATTGGGAGCAAAGTAGAAATTTTATGTGTATTTTATACACTACAAGAATGGTCCATCATCATTTATTGACTGGAAGCATTATAATGTATATTGAGCAATGATTGAAGAGACAATTTCAAAAGAAGACAAAAGTCAATTGTTAAAGAAGAGACAACGTGAATTTAAAGTTAGAAAGCAAAATTAGAAACGTAGCAGCAGTTGGGCGGAGCAAGCCAGTTTTCTCGCTAAAGAACTCGTGTCGCACAACATACAGCGAGATGGAGCGCGCTTTTGAGCTTGCGCCGCACGGTCTGTTGCGAGGTATTGGCGTGTTCCGGGTTTTAGGATTTTGTCTCATTTTGGTTTTGGACTTGGTTATTTTATCTAGGCTTTTTTCATAAACATATAAATAATCATTAAACACCATTTTTTAGAGGAGGAGACCGGGATTTTGACCTAAAGAGGCAAGAACACACTAGGAGCAAGGCGGGGAATTCTTCTACGAGTTTTTCACTTCCGTTCTCTATTTCCATTATTGGTTATGAATTCTAGTATTGTAGTTATGCATACTTGTTTACCGTGAAAATGGTAATAATTAAATGTGATTATGAGGTTCTAAAAATACGTGATCTATTTTTATGCCGGTTGTTAAGCGATAAATGCTAAGTAAAAAGGTTAGAAATCGGGAATATAGTTTAGAAATGGCAAGATAATCGAACCGAGCGGTGGCGGATCGAGGGCCTCGAGCTGTTGATTACAAGGCCTCGGGGTCGAGCTGGGCGGTCGATTCGGGGCAGCCGATGGGGAGATAACAGTTATAAGGGCTATAGCGATGGCTCTTTTATGATCAATGATAGACAATAAATGAAGAACAATAGATAGAACACAATAAATATAGGCAATAAATGAAGAACAATAGATAGAACACAATAAATATAGGCAATAAATGGAATCAATAATATGAAGAGAGTATGTTAGAGAGCAGAGAGAATGTTCTTGTGTATTTCGTATGGAGCAACCGATGGTTACAAAATGACAGGGATTTCCTTTATATAGGGGGGGAAATCCCAACATAGTACAAAAGCATTAATTACAAAAGATATGCAGATGGGACAGCTAGTTGAGGTCATGATTCGGATCTGAGGTAGCTTACTAGACTTTGTCGGCTCTAGATGTGCGCCTTGGGAACTCCCCACTTTTTCATTATAGTCGTTGGTTTGCTACCCCGTGGTCGAGCGTCGGTAGGCCTCGAGGGTGAACCTCATCCATAGTCTCGAACCTGTGAAATATGCTTACGAGCCATTACAATGACGGGAAATTTGACACTCCGATTTTACCGTATACAGATAGTCCCCGCATTTCTTAGAGTGAAAGTGATAAGAAACGACCTTGAATTCCTGCCCCTCTAGTACTTCCGTAACGACGGCAGTTACAAGGTACCAAAAGATGGCGTACACACAGCTCTCGAAAGCCTTCAAATTGATCTTAACGGCTGGCTATCCCTTGGCCTACTTCAACGCGCGTGTGGGGCCTCTATAAATACTTCTCCTCTCGTTCTTTACAACTCACTGCACCACCAAGCTCCCAAAAAGGTTTCTTCTACCTTTACCTTTGTTCTTTCTCCGAAACGCAACTTCCCTTTCTCTTTAGAAATCTTTCAGGATTGGCAAAAGCTTCCACCTCTGCTTCTCAGGAGAACGTGACCTCCTCCTCTTCGCTTCCATCCAAAGGCAAAGCGGCAGTGCCTCCTCGTGCCGAGGAATGCATTCCGGGATTTTTCGCGGCGGCTTCTGATTTCAAGGTCTAGAGACCTTCTTCGAAGCCGGGGCGTCGAGAGCATGTGTCTCAGTATATCAGCTCAATAACAAACGTCGAAAGGGTGAGGACTAACTGCCGCTGGGGGGATGCGGTGCTTGTGGAGATCCCATTTCTGGAGGAGGACATAACGACATATAAAGCTGATTTTCTCAGTGTATATACTTACCCATTTACCCTTGGGCTGGTGGGTCCGTCCTTGCCTCTAATAGACCCCGTTATTCTCGACTTCTGCCAACGGTACCAAGTAACCCTCGACCAATTCACCCGTCGTTCTGGCGCATTGTCTACATGATCCGGTACTATGTGAACATGATTGAGGAGATGCCCTTCACTCTCGATCACCTCATCAGGATGTAAAGCCCCCATCTCTTCTGTGGGGGCCTGATTAAGCTCCACTGCCGAGCTCCAAGGGCCCTTTTTGCCTGTATCGAAGAAGTCGGGAACGGAGGGTGGATGAGCCGCTTTGTCCGAGTAAGGACTTCGGACATGATCCCGGTGGAAAGGATGCCGTTCCCCGAGAGGTAAAAAATGGAACGTAAGTAGATACGTTATCTAGCATTCCCTTGCTTCTTTTGAAGTATATTCTTCCACGCACTTAATTTTCTCTACTAATGCAGCCGCAACAATCTACCCTGGCGCGGTCACGGACCTCTCGGGCTGGGTCGGCCGGCTGGACTCGATCTGCCCATACGTTGAGCGTGTCTGGCATGATCTGTCTCAAGCTCGATTGTAAGTTAAGGACTATGGTGAGCCTTCATCCCTGTTGCAGTCGTATCTTTCAATCTGAATCGCTACTGATAGCACTCTCACTCCCTATGCTTACCTCTTGTATTTGTGTAGGTTTGGGGGAGGTCCCCTTGATGAAGGGAACATCGCTTGGTGAGAAGGGTGCTTCGGTACCCGATGAAGGGAAGAAAAGACAAAGGGATCCGTCGAATGAACTTTCAGAACCCAAGAAGATCAAGGCGGGAGAAACTAAGGTCGACCCGGCAGCCCTAACTCCAGAGACAACGAGAAGTCCCCGAGTCGAAGGCGAGGGGAGAAATGATTTCTCGATGTCGGCCGAGAGAGGGGAAAACTTGATCGACCCCCATGTCGCAGAGATAGTGGCTCCCGAGCCGGAGCTTGATGTCGTCGCAGTCCGACTTCGGACTGGAGAGGCTACAGAGGGGGTGTCGGGTGATGCTCCCGAGTCGGCTGATGGCCAAAATGTCCCTCGAGCTGAGATGTATTCGGTAGGCGGTTCGGAGGAAACCGGTTCTGGAGCTCTGCAGGGACAAGAGGCGACTCCGATTGGCCGTGTTTGTGTTATCGTTGTGAGTGACTCTCCTCAGGCAACGATCTTACCTCCTAGGGGAAAACAAGATGCTTGGAATGAAGAACCTTCCGATGTGGGGGTGCCTATCGGAAGCAGAGACGCGCTTAAAAAGCGTTTAGCCGCTTCAGGGGGGATTCCCGAGCTCGAGGCTTCGCTCGTCTTCAGTGAGATGAACAGGCTCTATGAGCAGGTAGTTCTCGTAAATCCTGCCTGTCACCCTGATCTTTATCTTTCTAACTTGTCTCTTTCATGCTTCAGGCCAGGGCGCTTTATAATCAGACTTTTGCCCGGCTTCTGGTTGAGACGGCCCGTCACGATCATGAGAAAACTCGCCTTGTTGAGCAAGTTACCTAGTTTTCATTTTCTATGGCCCGACTGTTTACCAGATCCCAGCGTTTTGACATTTTTAATCTAGTCTGTGCATTTTGAGGAGGAAAGTGCCCTACTAAGGCAGGAGCTCCGAGCCAAAGACTGAAGTTCTCGAACTCACGCGTGAGAGAGATAACTTCTGAGAGGGATACCCTCTAGGAAAAGATAGCCTTAGTCGGGCATCAGCTTCACGATGCGAGGGCGGACAGTGACAAGTATAGAGGTCTCCATTCTAAGTTAGTAGCTGTACTATCCGGGATCAAAACTGAAGCTGAGGCGCTTATATCTTTGCATAAAGAGGATGTCGTTGTGATAAATGCTCAAGCCGGTAGAGCACCTGAGGAGGCCGAGTTAAAATTGACTCGAGCTGTGGAGCATGCTTGGTTAGAATTTCGGAGGCGGACTCTCAAAGATATACAGGCGGGAGGCATCAATTTGTCTGCCGAGCTCGAGTGGGTGAAGATCCTGGAAAAGAAGGGTGCTGCCCTATTTGCTTCTGGAGGTGCGCCGGGAAGCGGCTTAGGAGATGATGAGAACGAAGGTGGATCCCCCGGAGGGGAAGAGGCCGTTGAAGGACCCGAAGATGGAGCCGGAACCGTTGGGGCGCAACCTCCAGGGAAGCCATCGAAGATGTAGGCTCGATGATAAATTAGGGTTCTGTTTGGTCCCTTCTTTGTAAAGGTTTTTACAGGCCCTCTAAGCATGCCTCTGTGAGCAATATGTATAAAAGGCTTTTCGTTCTTTATCACTTCTTTTCCCTTTTGTTTTTAGTGCTGGCAACAATGGCTCTTACGCATTGGGTCGGTACGCCCTTTGATTTTAGTGATGGCGATAGTGGCTCTTACGCATCGGGTCGGTACGCCCTTTTGTATGTGCTGGTGACAGTGGCTCTTACCTTTTGCTCTTAGGCAGATTTGGTTAACTGTTTTGGGTTTAGTCTCCGAACCGGGTTTCGACTCGAGCTCATTCGACCCTCAAGTTTTTGAATTTTAAAGTTGGCCCGTAGGCTCTTATGCATTGGTTCGATACGACCTTTTATGCGGGCTGGCGACAATGGCTCATACTCCTTGGGTCGATGCTACCTTTTATGTGGGCTGGCGACAATGGCTCTTATGCCTTGGGTCGATGCGACCTTTTATGTAGGCTTTATTTTTCCCTCAATAAGGAGTTTTTGAATGTGTTTGCCTGACTCTTCGACGATTTAATGAAAAACCTTGATTGCGAGTCGTTATATGGCGATAATCGAGCACCTCGGGAGGTTTGGCTCGGAGGCTGTGTATCTCGAAGCTAGTGTTTAGGAGCTGACATGGTCGAAGCTCTTTTGCCTATGTCGAGGGTAGCCTGTTTAACCGGTTCTTTTTGAAGTAGATTCGAAGTATTTGAAGGCTTGTGATTTTGTAGCGACGGTCGGGCGTCCCCGAGTTGCGTTAGTTTTGCTGGTATAGCCTTGCGACCGTAGTCGTTTGTGTTCGGCCATAACCTTTAAGTCCCGAGTGAAGTAGTTTCGGCGTCTATATCGAGGGTGTGCCTTTTTATGCCTTTAGTAAGGTCTTACAAGTTTTACATGCCTTTGAGGTCTTACAGTTTTGGATACTTGGTACAAGTATGGTTCATGCCTTGCTTGAGGTCTTACAGATATTGTTGTTGCCTTATGTAGGTCTTACGAGACCGAGGATGTCCGTTTGGGGTCTTATGGCCTCGGATTTTTTATCAGTCGATGGAGATGGCGATTGACGATAGTCCTTTAGTTATCGATGATTTCTCGGCTCGAGAGCCATTACTTGCAAACCCGGTATCGCCTCATTGAGGGCTTACAATTCCGGAGTTTCCGACCCGGAGGTCATGTGGCTTTGAGTTTTCGACGCCAACCCCCGAGTGTTCGGGACATTTTTGGCTCTAGAGCCATTTTGTGATCTTGATGTTGCCTCTTTGAGGGTTTATGAGTTAGGATGGCATTGGCCTCCTGGAGCCTATCTTCTTTTGATGGAGGTCCTCGAGATCGGGTACCATCTCGAGGCTTGTAGTGATATTAGTGGCTTTTTGGAGCCTATCTTCTTTTGATGGAGGTCCTCGAGATCGGGTACCATCTCGGGACTTATAGTGATATTAATGGCTTCTTGGAGCCTATATTCTTTTGATGGAGGTCCTCGAGATCGGGTACCATCTCGGGACTTATGGTGATATTAATGGCAAGGTTGCCTCGTGGAGGGCTCATTAGTTAGGGACTCCGACCCGGGGGTCGTATCATTTCGAGTTGTCGATGCCAGTCCTCGCGCATTCGGGACGTTTTTGGCTCTGGAGCTGTTTTTTGCAAAAAATATCAAGCTTTCTTGAAACGCATAATGCTTTTGGGAAGTATTCTTTGATTACTTGGTACAAGTGTACATATTTTTGCTGTTAAGGGCTCAGTTGCTTTATACGGACACGGTTTGTTCGACCGTTTGGCCCAGTACATTATTTTCCTATCGAGACCCCATTTGTTGCCCCCCAGTATCGAGGTTGATTGCAAAAGAAACCTTGAATACTTGTTGAGTCTTCCTTAGGCGGCATATGGATGTTGCCTTGTTAAAAACCTTGCCGGTAAAACCCTTCCAGGTATAAAATCCGGTCGAAGGAAAAGAGTGCAACGCATGCTTTTAAGAGCCCGAGGTCCTCGAGCTTGAGGGTGTTTCAAAATCTTTCATCGGACACCTTAGCAGTAGTATAGTTTTAGCATTGATACGTTCCAGTTTCTTGGAAGCTGGTCACTTTCCATGGTACCGAGCTTGTAGGACCCTCTGCCGATTACTCCGAGGACGCGGTAAGGTCCTTCCCAATTTTGGCCTAGCTTTCCTTCGTTAGGGTTTCGGGTGTTGAGGGTGACTTTTCTTAGGACCAAGTCCCCCACTCCGAAATATCGGAGGTTTATTCTCTTGTTATAATACCTTTCGATCCTTTGCTTTTGGGTGGCCATTCGGACTAGCGAGGCTTCTCGCTTTTCATCTAATAGTTCGAGGGTCGTAGTCATGGCCTCGTTGTTCGAGATTTCAGTGCTTTGTCGGAATCTGGCGCTTGGCTCCCCGACCTCTGCTGGTATCAAAGCTTTGGCGCCATACACTAGAGAGAAAGGTGTCTCCCCTATGCTTGATTTTGAAGTTGTTCGGTATGCCCATAGCACTTCGGCCAATATTTCTCTCCATTTTCCCTTAGCGCTTTCCAACTTCCTTTTTAAGTTCTGGATGATGGTTTTGTTTGTGGACTCGGCCTGGCCGTTTGCACACGGGTGGTAAGGCGTTGACAGGATTCTCTTGATTTTGTGATCACTTTGCTTCCGATGATCTGCCTCCCATTATCGCATGTTATCTCGGAAGGAATCCCGAATCTGCACATAATGTGGTCCCAGATGAAGTGAATGACTTCTTTCTCTCTTAGCTCCTCGAAGGCCTGTGCTTCCACCGATTTTGAGAAATAGTCAGTCATAAATAAAATGAATTTAGCTTTACCTGGCGCCGTTGGTAGAGGTTCGGCGATGTCCATTCCCCATTTCATGAACGGCCATGGCGATAAGACTGAATGTAGCTATTTGCCGGGTTGGTGAATCATAGGGGCAAATTTCTGGCATTTGTCGCACTTTCGGACGAAATCTTTAATGTCTTTTTCCATGTTATCCCAGTAGTAGCTTGCCCAGATCACCTTTCGGACTAAGGAATCGGCGCCGGAGTGGTATCCGCTAGTACCCTCGTGAATTTCTCGGAGTACATAATCTGTGTCTCCTGGCCCCAGACATACTGCTAGGGGGCCATCGAAAGTTCTTCTGTACAGAGTCCCGTTTTCATCGAGCGAGAATCGGGCTGCTTTGGTTCGTAGGGCCCTGGATTTCTTTGGATCCGCGGGTAATTTTCCATCTTTTAGATAGTCAATATATTTATTTCTCCAATCCCATGTCAGGCTAGTAGAATTAATCTTGGCATGACCTTCCTCGACCACTGATATGGACAGCTGAATAACAGCCCCGGGGAGTAGGTCATCTTCTTCAACAGATGATCCCAGGTTTGTGAGGGCATCGGCCGCGCTGTTATGTTCCCGAGGTACGTGGACCAAGGTCCATTCTTTGAAACGGCGTAATGTGACTTGGATTTTGTCCAAATATCTTTGCATCCTGTCTTCTCGGACCTTGTAGCTCCCATTTACCTGGTTTACTACTAGGAGTGAATCACATTTTGCTTCGACGGTCTCAACTCTCAGGCTTTTGGCCAATTCCAGACCTGTAATAATAGCCTCATACTCCGCTTCGTTGTTAGTCAATCTTGCAGTTTTTATAGATTTCCTGATTATGCCACCCGTAGGCGGCTTCAGGACTATACCGAGCCCGGATCCTCTCGTGTTTGTGGCACCGTCAGTGAACAGGGTCCATACCCCGGAAGACGTGCCTAATTTTAGTAAAAGTTCCTTTTCTACCTCGGGCACGAGGGAGGGCGAGAAATCGGCCACGAAGTCTGCCAGAATCTGGGACTTGATGGTCGTTCGGGGTTGATACTTGAAATCATACCCCCCGAGTTCGAAGGCACATTTGGCCAATCGGCCCGATAGTTCGGGCTTATGTAATATGCTTCGGAGAGGGTACGTTGTTAGGACGCAAATACGGTGGCATTGAAAATAGGGTTTCAATTTTCGCGATGCGCTTAATAACACAAGAGCTAATTTCTCTAGGTGCGGATACCTGGTTTCGGCATCCCGTAGGGTCCGACTTACATAATAAATAGGGAATTTTGTACCTTGCTCTTCTCGAATCAGCACACCGTCTACCGCTATCTCGGATACGGCCAGGTATAGGTACAACGTTTCATCCTCTTTTGGCGTGTGGATCAAAGGCGGACTAGTCAGATATCGTTTCAATTACACTAAGGCGTGTTGGCATTCTGGAGTCCACTCGAAGTTGTTTTTCTTTTTGAGTAAAGAGAAGAAATGATGACTCCTGTCTGACGATCTTGATATGAATCTGCCTAGAGCAGCTTTCCGCCCCGTCAGCCGTTGCACGGTCTTTACATTATTTACCACCGTGATATCTTCGATGGCCTTGATTTTGTCGGGGTTGATCTCGATCCCCCTGTTCGATACCATGAAGCCTAAGAATTTTCCCGGACCTACTCCGAAGGCACATTTCTCGGGGTTAAGCTTCATGTTGTAAATTCTGAGGATGTTGAATGTTTCCTGCAAATGAGTCAAATGGTCCTCTGCTGTAGGGAATTAACTAGTATGTCATCAATATAAACTTCCACGGATTTGCATATTTAATGCTCGAACATTTTATTAACTAGGCGTTGGTACGTAGCCCCTGTGTTTTTCAGCCCGAAAGGCATTACATTGAAACAGTAGGTACCATACTTCGTGATGAACGAAGTCTTTCCCCTATCCTAGGGGTTCATCTGAATTTTGTTACACCCCGAGTAGGCGTCGAGAAAGGTGAGGGTCTCGTGTCCGGCTGTAGCATCGATCAGACGATCGATGTTAGGCAATGGGAACGAATTCTTGGGGCATGACTTATTTAAGTCTTTATAATCTACGCACATTCTTAACTTATTTCCCCTTTTGGGTACTACCACTACGTTGGCCAGCCATTCCGGGTACTTTACCTCTCTAATAGACCCTATTTTAAGGAGTTTCGTGAACTCGTCCTTGATGAACACGTGTTTTATTTTGGACTGGGGTTTTTTTTTTGCTTTACCGGTTTAAACCTGGGGTCGACACTTAATCGATGGGTGGTTATTTCCGGCGGTTTTCCTGTCATATCTAAGGGGGACCAAGCGAAACAGTCGATGTTATTAATAAGGAATTGAATGAGTTTTTTCCTGAGTTCGGGGTTTAATCCCGTTCCCAGGTATACCTTCCGATCTGGGAGATGCTCGATCAAAATAGCTTGCTCCAGCTCTTCGATTGTCGATTTCGTTGTATCCGACTCTTCGGGGGCAATGAAAGTCCGAGGAGCGAGGAAATCTTCTTCATCATCTTCAGGTGTTTGTACGCTTCCGAACTCATCCGGGGTAGAGCGTATAGGATTCGGCGCATCCTGATAAACCGCGAACATTTCTTTTGCCGCATGTTGTTCTCTATGTATGGTCGTTATACCATCCTTTGTTGGGAACTTCATCATCTGGTGTAGAGTTGATGGCACTGCCCTCATGCTATGTATCCACGACCTGCCAAGCAATGCATTGTACCTCATGTCACCATCGATGACGTGGAACTTGGTGTTCTAAATTACACTGGACATGTCAACCAAGAGGGCGATCTCCTCTTTCGTTATTTCACCGGCCATGTTGAAGCCGTGGAGTACCTGGGAGGCGGGTATGATCTGATCAAGCAGCCCGAGCTGTTCTACTACCTTTGACTTGATTACGTTGGCTGAGCTTCCTGGGTCCACGAGCACACGTTTAATTCGAATGTTATTTAAAAGAAATGAAATTACTAGTGCGTCGTTGTGTGGCTGTGTTAAGGTCCCGAGATCTTCCTCGCTGAATGCAAGAGTGTCTCCGGTCATGCGGTCTCGGATCGGCCCTTCTATTGCAGCGGATATTTTTATCCGTTTGATCACGGGTCCTTTGGGAATGTCGGTCCCCCCGATGATCATATGAACGACATGCTGAGGAATCTCTCTCTCAGCCCGTGTTGAATTTTTTCGGATTTCCTGCTGAATCTCTCGGCATGCTCCCTTGCTAATGTGAGGATCGTCGTTACCGTGTTGGGTGTTGTATAAGGTCATAAACTCAGGAATTGCTCACCAACACCTGGAACATTCACACTGTTCTCTCCGTGGTTTTCAAGATTGTTGTTTTACTGAGTTAGACATTTTGACCTGAAATCGAATATCTTGGACAAGAAAAAGCGTGAAAGTAACTTGCGTTACGTGGTTAAACCAGCAAAAAAATAATCACTATTATTATTAGCCCCACGGTGGGCGCCAAACTGTTTACCGTGAAAATGGTAATAACAATTAATTTGATTATGAGGTTCTAAAAATACGTGATCTATTTTTATGCCGGTTGTCAAGCGATAGATGCTAAGTAAACAGGTTAGAAATCAGCAATATAGTTTAGAAATGACAAGATAATCAAACCGAGCGGTGGCGGATCGGGGGCCTCGAGCTGTTGATTACAATGCCTCAGGGTCGAGCTGGGCGGTCGATTCTGGGCAGCCGAGGAGGAGATAACAGTTATAAGGGCTATAGCGATGGCTCTTTTATGATCAATGATAGGCAATAAATGAAGAACAATATATAGAACACAATAAATATAGGCAATAAATGAATAGCAATAGATACAACACAATAAATATAGGCAATAAATGGAAGCAATAATATCAAGAGAGTATGCTAGAGAGCAGAGAGAATATTCTTGTGTATTTCGTATAGAGCAACCGATGGTTACAAAATGATAGGGATCCTCTTTATATAGGAGGGGCAATCCCAACATAGTACAAATGCATTAATTACAAAAGATATGCAGATGAGACAGCTGGTTGAGGTCATGATTCGGATCTGAGCTTAGCTCACTAGACTTCGTCAGCTCTAGATGTGCACCTTGGGAACTCCCCACTTTTTCATTATATCCGTTGGTATGCACTGCCCCGTGGTAGAGCGTCGGTAGGCCTCGAGGGTGAACCTCGACTATAGTCTCGAACCTGTGAAATATGCTTACGAGACATTACAATGACGGGAAATTTGGCCCCCCGATTTTATCGTATACAATACTATTATGAATGACTAATTAGTTATCTAGAGTGTTGATAGAACCTTTTGTAGGATAAATTCATATTATGTTTTTATACATTTGAGCCGTTGAATTTCTCTACTTGTTCAACTACGTGTTTATTGTTGTTATTGATTGAATGGCCATCAATTGTGTAATGACCCGCCCGGTCATTTTAAGAAATCAAGCTCCGTTTGGTGGCGTAAGGTCTGGAACAGCTTCTTAATATGATTATCGACTTGTGTGCATGGTTAAATTCAGTTAACGGATGATTCATTGTCAAAATGGGAGAAGGAATCTATTTTTGGAAGCTTAAGCGGTGAGAATTTGACCGAAATTGGACTTTGGAGTAAAAGGCTCCGGAATGGGTTTTGGATGACCTTAACAGCTTCGTATGGTGATTTTGGACTTAGGCGCGCGTCCGGATTTGGATTTGGAGGTCCTAGAATAATTTGAGGCAAATCGACAAAAGTTGGAAAAGTTGAATTTTGGAAAAATGGAGAAGTTTGACCCATAGTTGACTTTTGTGCTATCAGTGTCGGAATGTGATTCCGAGAGTTGGAACAGCTCCATCTTGTCATTCGGGACTTGTCTGCAAAATTTGGCGTCATTCCGGGTTGATTTGATTGGTTTCTGCACGAGTTTTCAAAGTTGGAAGATTTGGAAGTTCATAGTTTGATTCATGGCGATTTACATTTTCAGTGTTATTTGCTATGACTTGAGACCTCGAGCGAGTCCGTTTTAGGTTATAGAACTTGTTTGTGTGTTTAGATGGGGTCCTGGGGGCCTCGAGTGTGATTCGAACGAGGTTCGGATGTTTCGCATAGTTTTAAATAGGTCTGGTTCTGATGTTTTCTCACCTGCGACCTTGGAGCGCAGGTGCAGCTTCGCTTCTGCGTGAGCCTGGCCGCTTCTGTGGTCATGAAGGCCTAGGATCTTGCACGCTTCTGCAGAGGCTGGCACGCAGGTGCAATGGCCGCTTCTACGGTCGACCGATCGCACCTGCAAAGAATTTACGCTCCTGCGGTTTCCCTTTCGCTTCTGCGGCGCCGCTGGTGCGGCTCTATATCCGCAGATGCGGTCCCAGGCCAATTAGCCAAAGTTCGCAGATGCGGTCTCTTTCTCACAAATGCGCTCTCGCAGATGCGGTTTCTTGACTGCAGATGCGGAAGTCCTGGCAGAATCATATAGGTTTGGCCATTTCTTCATATTTTTGAGTTTTAAACTTCGGATTTGGGAGCTTCTTTGGGGGTTTTTCAAGCAAATTGATTGGGTAAGTCTTATTCACCTAGAATCTAACTTATTCCTTTATTTAATCTTCATTTTATCTTTTAGTTTGTGTTTTGTGTTGAGGGAAATGTTGGTTTTTGGAGAAAATAAAATGAAAAATCATGATTTGAGGGACCAAATGGTATCGGAATTTGATAAATTTTGTATCGTTGAACTCATATTGCAATGGGTATTCGGATTTTGTAAAATTTGACGGGTTCTGAGGTGCGGGCTCGGGGTCGACTTTTGGACCGATTTTGGAATTTGTTAAAGATCGAGACTTTATGATCCAGAACAGTTTCATATGTGTTTTATTTGTGCTTTGAAGTTATTTTGGTTGGATTTGAGCCGTCCGGAGGTCTTTTCACCCGAGAAGTGCATTTTAGAGTATCGGTCTGTCGTCTTTGAGGTAAGTATCTTGCCTAACCTTCTGTGGTTGACTTCCCCTTAGGATTTGAGTCTTCTGTGTCAATTGTAGCTCATGCACTCGAGGTGACGAGTGCGTACTCGGACTTATTTGTGGGGGATTGGCCTTTTAGGGTTGTTAGGATCTTATATTCACTTAGTATGAAGTTATTCTTGATATGACTGAGTTCCTGCTTGTTAGTTTCGCCCCTACATGCTTAATTGGAATTATTTGCTTCATGATTCACCCTTATTGCCTAATTGTCCTCCTATTTGATTTAACTGAAGAATTTCGCCTCTCCTATTGTCATGCTATCTTTTCATAACTGCCTGTGTTATTTGAGATTTATTATCATCCCTCCTATAATTGTCTAGTCTTAAGTGAAGCTAAGATCACCTTTCCTTAATTGAATTGTCGAATATCCTCGTAACTTTCCAACCTTAAAAGAAGTTTAGATAACGTTTATCTTTGTTGACTTGCCTATATTTGGGACTACCGGACTCGTGTTGATTTCCTTGTTATTGACTTGTATATTGTGGGATCGTTACTACATGTTAGTTTTCCCTTTGTTGAATTGTTCCCTTTATGCCTTTCATTTCCTTACTGTGGTTATTCCTTGTGAACTGGTTCTACTGTTTCCTTGTGATTTTAAGTTCTGGAGTGGATTCAGTCATTGTACTTTGTATTACTATCATTGTTGTTGTTGTACTGGTTGTGTTGGTGCACGAGGTTTCTACCGTGCAGTTGTTGTTATGGGGTTGCACGAGGTTTCTGCCATGAGGTTGTTGTTATGGGGTTGCACGAGGTTTCTGTTGTGCTATTGTTACTGTTGATATATTGCACATGCGGCATGACAAGGCGGGATATATATATATATATATATTATATATACTATATATATTATATATATATATATATATTATATTATATATATATATATATGTGTGTGTGTGTGTGTGGGGGGGGGGGGGGGGTTGCGCATGTAGCGAGGCAAGGTGGGAAATATGTATGATGCACGTGTGGCGAAACAAGGCGGGTACTTATTATGTTATCATTGCGCACGTGGCGAGACAAGGTGGGCTATGTTAGGGATTGATTGTGATGCTTTGTGATGGCCTGGGGCCATTCTTGTTGTTGATATTGTGTTATGGTACGTTTACCTGTATGAGTTTTACCTCGTGAAAGTTGTGAGAAAATGCCTTACGTGTTGTCCGCTCTTTTCCTTATTTTTTTAGCTGGTATGATCTATGTTAGAATACTTGCACAAGTATACACTTAGCTAAATACTCCTATTGGTTAAGAAATTTTCCCCTGGTATGGTTAAGTATAGATGTACATCCTCGTTTGCTTGTCATATATGTGAGAGTGGCTCTAGTTAGTCAGTGAGTTGTCAACATGATCATGAGGTGTGATGAGGGCACAGGATGCCAAGTGTTAGGGTTCAGGTATTGAGACCAATGAGCTGTAATTTTGTTCGAGGTTCGGTACTTCGAGGAGTTGTTGGCTAAGACCCGATGTGAACATTGTTGTAGTTTTCTGAGTTATTACTTGCCTTGACTGTATTGTGATTTGGAATTTGGGTTTGTGTTTCCGCTTGCTGTTTTATGTCATTATTACGGTGTTTCCGTTATCACTTGCTGTTTTCTTCCATATTGTGATTGTTGTATTGTTAGCCATATCGTGTAGCCTTTATATATACATTATGTTCTATTGTTCCTATGCTTATAAATGTACAGCTTATTGAACTAGTAGGTGTCTTGACTGTTCCTCGTCACTACTCTACCGAGGTTAGTCTTGATACTTACTGGGCACCGCTTGGTGTGCTCATGCTATTCTTCTGCACATTTTTTTGTGCAGTTCCAGGTATTGATTGTTAGTTGCTGTGCAGATCATTGCTGAGGAGACTCAAGGTAAACTTGCTGCTGGCGTTCGCAGGCTTCGGAGTCACCTTCTTACTTGTATCAACTATTCCGCTCATTTCCAAACAGTTATACTTAGAAGTGGTAGCTAACTTTGTAGAGCTTATGACTTGTACTACCGGGTTTTGGGAATATGCTTATTGTATAAAGAATTCATTTCAAAAGAATTTTAGATGTTATTTATTATTGTTGTTATTCCGTAAATATTAGGCTTACCTAGTCCTTAAGACTAGGTGCCATCACGAAACCCAACGGAGGGGAAATTGGGTCGTGACAAATTGACTGTGCCTATTTAGTATGTATTTCTTGGAAAAGGGTACATATATAGGTAGTTGTTGAACAACATCACTCTTGACGTATGTGAGGAATCAATACGATGGGTTTAAATGTGCGATTAGGAATAACAAAACCTGGGTGCGATCTTAGTGAGCGGTAAACTTGTACCAGCTAGCATAGTTCAGAAGAATATGTCTAGCAAATTGTAGTAGTTGCTCGGAAGAGAATTATGACACCCAAAGTACTCACGATCGGTGGAGAATACTTAGGCGAAATTATAGAAGGAATAGCGGGAAGGATTCCGACAATCGGGGAAATCATAACTTTAGACCTTCTTAGTCTTGTCTCAAATTTCATCCTTGTTAGTTGATAAATTTACTGCATTATAATAGTTGTTAATTAATTAGTTAGATTTCTGTGTGACATGCTTAGGTGGACCCCTGTTTCCCTCGATTGTGTTTAGTCTAAACAGTATAAATTGATGTCGTACCTGTCATTTTATCTTGAGTTGCATATTTACTTTGGGACTACGGACATATTCCGGGAGATCCCCCTTATCTTGCATATTTATTTTGGGGCTACGGACGTATTCCGGGAGATCCCCCTGTCTTGCATATTTATTTTGGGAATGCGAACGTATTCCGGGAGATCCCCCAGCACTGCATATTTATTTTGGGACTACGGACATATTCCGGGAGATCCCCCTGTACTGCATAATCATTTCGGAACCTATGGGACGGTATCCCAAGAGATTTTACCTGTTGCGTTTACCTTGTTCTAAGTCGAGGGCTCCCTTAACTGTTAAAATTTATGCAATTCTTTAATTGTTTTACCGTAAACTCTATTTATATCTCTTACTGCTTAATTTATTATATATACTCCAGTAGGGCGCTGACCTGACCTCGTCACTACTTAACCGAGGTTAGGCTTGGCACTTACTGGGTACAATTGTGGTGTACTCATGCCCTTTCCTGCACATGTTTTTCATGTGCAGATCTAGTCTGAGCTATCAGCCTTGAGTTTAGTGCATGCTTGCTCATCGAGGAGACTTCAAGGTATTTCTGCTCGTGTCTGTAGATCCTCGAAGTCCCCTTCTATTCCCTCCTAGAGATTTCTTTTTTTGTTTATCTTCATACTTTTGTATAAATCTATATAGATTATAGAAGCTTGTGACTTAGCAATATTTCGGGTCTTGGTATTTTGTATATGCCGAGAGGCACTATCCTTGTTATTTACAATATGCTATTTTTAACTTTTATAGTAGTGTTTTCTGTAAATTTTCTGTAATATTAGGCTTACCTAGTCGTAAAGACGAGGTGCCCTCACGACATCCTCGGAGGGGTTAAATTGGGTTGTGACAAGTTGGTATCAGAGCTCTAGGTTCATAGGTGTCGTGAGTCACAAGATGTTTTATTAGAGTCTCGCGGATCGGTGCGGAGACGTCCGTACTTATCTTCGGGAGGCTATGTGACTGTTAAGAACAATCATACTTCTTTGATTTCCTTGTCGTGCGAGTTATTGACATCAAAAATCCTAAAAATTTATTTTATTCTTTCTCACAGAAGGTGAGGACCCGTACCGGGAGGACTGACGACCAGGCACCGGAGCCCCCTACTAGAGTTGCCAGAGGCCGGGTCGGGGTAGAGGACGAAAACGCGGTGCAGCCCGAGCACCTGCGAGAGCTGCGATAGAGGAGCCCCCAGCAGCTCCAGCTGGAGGGCCGGCACCAGAGATCCCTATTTCTACTCCATCTGTCGCGCCCCCTTTTCCCCTCTTTGCATCGAAAAATCGGGTTTATGACATTTTGGGCATAGGACAACTCACTCCTTTTGGGAACTGGATTTTGCATTTGAAGAGTCGCCACCTAATGATTTATGGTCCATTAGAAGACCTGTAAGGATCAACTACAACTACATTTTGATAACCAGAGATCGGTTAAGGGATTGAAATTATCCCAAGGGGAAGGTGTTAGGCACCCATCAGGATCCACTAGTGTGGTTCCCGGTCAGACAGTTCTTTGTGAATTTGTGCAATTAGCAAGTAAACAGATAAGGCTCAAATAAAAGGGGATTTTGAATACATAAATAAAACGAAGTTATGAAAGAGTTATAACTGAACATGCTAGCAAATATAAGAAGGGTCCTAGGTTTATTTGTAATATGGATCACATCAATGCAATACCCGGTAATCACTCCTTTAAAGAGGGGCTACACGTGGTATTAGCGCACCGATCATCATATCCATATCTACCATTCCCACCCCGTTAAGGTATTAAAGCACGGATTGGACTCGACCTCTATTGCATGCTATTACCCCTCCCATTCCTATCAGTCCCGGAGGAATTTAGGACTACTTTTCCTATAAGAGGGAGGACTTCAGGCTGACCCTTAGGTTTAAAGGTAAAAGCTAAGGCGAGATATAAAACACGTAGGACTGCATTTAAAGGGGAAACATTTAAACAACAAAGAGGATCAGATATACCTCCTCAAATGGAACACATAAATAGCATGACCTAAAACACATTTAAGGTCAGAATTTAAAATACTAAGACAGGGGAGTTTTAGTAGTTAAAGCAAACTAATTTATTACATAACTAAGATAAGAAGTCTGAATCAGGCGTACCTGCTGGTTGTAGCAATTACTGATTAACAAAGGCGGGTTCAGTCTTTACTGTTATTACCTAAGGCTTGCCTAAGTGTTTGGGTGAGATCCTATAAACATGATATCTATTACTGATTTGAAAATGGCAAAGCAGTAACAGTTCTAAAATAAACAATTTGAGATCCTATAGAAATGCTTTCTAAACCGTATTAAGAAGAGGGAGTTGTTAAAAAAAATTACTTCAGAACAATATGAGTCAAACTGATTTTAAACTAGACTGGTTTCAGATCCTATAGGCATGCTCTCTACTATTGCTAGTTTTTAATTCCTATAGACATGATATCTAGTCGTACGTGAAATGAAGCAGGCAGGATTTACTTGAGATTCCTATAGGCAAAATTTCTCAAAGAAATACTGATTTTAACCTTATGAGCATGATTTCTGATTGTAACCCTTTAGATCCTAGGAGCATGGTGTCTAAGTGTGGTAATAAACATGCAGAATTTGGGACAAATCCTATAGGCATGTTATCTAAATGCATAATTAAACATGCGGGCTAAAAATCCTATAAGCAGATTATCTAAATGCTGAATTATACAGAAAATAGGTCCTATAGGCATGTTCTCCACCCTTCTAATAGTTAAACATGCATAATTACCTAGCCCTTTTCACTAACCAACCCCAATGTTTATTACAAATTATTACAGACCAAGTACTAAATTACATTAGAAAAGTGTGAAAATAATAAGTTACAACCCTACGAAGCCTTATTCTGACTTCCTCTCTGAGTGATTGAACAAATCACCTCAAATGCCACTTGTTTCGAAACCTTTCTCGGACCTGGGTGTGTCAAAGTTCCCTAAGGGTCTCAAGGGACCCCGGGCAGTGCTTACACCCAAGTTTGCATAACCAGCTAGAGATGAGTGCAGTGGAAGGGCCAACCCTTATGTGTCCAAGTTCAGAGGGAGCTCATGGGTCCCAAGGCAAGGCTCACACAAGAGGGGCAGAACCTAAGTCTAAGAGTATAGTGGAAGTGCAAAAACAGGGATTTGTTTAAAACTGGGTTGAGAATAGCAAAGGGAAAAGTAATTGGAAAAGTAGTAAAGCTAACCCTACACAGAATCAGCACTTTTTTTCACAAGGGGTCAGGCTTGGGCATGCACAGCAATAGATGGTGCTAGTATGCCCATATACCAGCCAAAGAACACAACACATAGAGGGAATGTGAAGCATATGACCCTAAGGAGGGTCAGGTTTGGGATCGTGTACAGCAATGTCTAATGCTGACATGCCCTCAAACCAACCAGAGAATATAAACACATAGGGGATATGGGGGTTTGGGATTCATAAATCATAATAATTGACTGATAGAGTTCCTACATGAGAAAACATCAATTTCGAAGAGAAAGGGGCAAATTACAGTATGCTCAGTAACAGAACTTGATTAAACACAAGCAGGAAACAGGCAAGAGTGAAGGAAATAGTAGAGAAAACATGTCGTGTTTGATGCTTGAAAATTAATTAGAAAATACAGTAAAGAAGCAACTGCAGAAAGAAAGGTAAGCAAATTTCCATAGCCTAGCCCTGGCTTTCAACCAGCTAGACAAGGCAGCAACACAAGTAGTAACAGAGAAAAGAGAGAGAGTTTTGAGTGAAGTGTGTGTTCTGAACTCAAGTGTTTCGTTCCTTGTTGTTCGTTCTTTTTTTTGAAGAAGAGGGGTGCAGGGTATATATAGCTTTTTTAAAACAAGTGAAGGAGAGGTAATAAGTAAAGTTTTGGTACAAATATGGAAACAATGAACAGCCAGAATCAATTATACAAGTGATTCCCTTTAATTAAGGAATTACTTGTCTAACGGGTAGTAATAGATTCAAATAAGGAAAGAGATCAGTTTAGAGACAGATTGATTATTGCCATAAAAGAAGTAGTACAAGCATTAAGTAAGTAATCAAGTCTAGGTACAGAAATATACTTATTCCGAAAAAGATTCAGTAAGGCAAAATATCATAGTAAAGGGGAAAAAATCAATCAATTTGAACGGGCGAGTGAAATCAGGGCTCATAAAAGGGAAACTTTAGAAATCAGTGACAAGATGAAGATCAATCAAGGAATAAACTTCAGCATATAAATAAAGTGAACAAGGTCATCAGACATGCGAGGCCAGACTTATTGACAAAATCACAAACAGGCAGTAGTGGCAGAAATAAGCTAGGGTTCAGTAGTAAAGCAAACATTCGAAGCATAGTAATCAAGTAGGTCGAGTCACATTGAATTAACAGGGAAGAAAATAGAGCATCAGAAGCATGCAAAGGTTTCACAATAGCAGGCGAGGAAACCCCTTTTAAAAAGTTAGGGTTTCAACCCTAGCTAGTTGAAAGATAGTAAAAAAAAATCAAATGAGTCACATAGAGAAAAGAGAGAGTCTAAAACAAAAGCTTTCGGTCGAGTCAAGTACCCAAACAAACCATTTTAGGCCCAAGGACCTAGGGTTTCAACAACAATCGATTTTAAAAGGTGACAAACAAATAAATCAAACAAGTGCTAGCAAACAGTTTCGGAATTCGAATGAACCACAAAAGAAATTAGGGTTTTCAACATACTAACTCAGATAGGAGAACAACATGAGCAAGACATAGAAAAATCACAGACACGTTAAAATCAGAGAAGAGATTTTGAAAAGAAAAACTTGTAGGAAAACCCTAATCGGAAAGTGAAGAGTCATTTTGAAAGAAAGGTCAAAGAAACTTCGGGAAGCACTTAAAAAGTTCATGGCAAGCATAGATCTAAGGTGAATCTGAAAGCAAATCGAAAAAGTCTTAGATATTAGGGTTTCAGAAAACCCAATAGCAATGAGAAAGGCCTTGAAAGTTATCGATCTAACCAGGAGAGTCAAGGATCTGACTCGAATGGCCATGGCTGGTCGGAGAAAGGCTAGGGATGACCGGAGAAAGGTCATTGAGGAAGGACCGGACCAAATCCCTTCGAGGTCTGGTCATGAAACCATAGAACCAAACACATAGGAGCCATGAAGGCTGGTACAGGCCTCAAATGACCACGGAAGGCCATAGATAAGGTAGGTATTAGGGTGGATTAGGGTGGCAGCGGCTAGGGTTCACGTGGTGTTGCAGAGAGGGTTTTAGAGGAAGGGGGTTCATGGGCGGCGGTAGGTGAGAAATGATAGGGTTTTGGGGTCGTTTGGAATTAATTAAGGAAAGGGCGAGTATTGGTCGTTGATCTGAATGATCAACGGCCAATATTAAAAACGGGTAAGTGGGGCGGTTTATGAAACTGGGTTTTGTGCCTGGTCAGTTGGGTTCAATTGGGTTGAGGATTAGGTTTAAATTGGGGTAGAATTTAGGCTATAATCGAAACGTAACTGGGCTATCATTTAAATAGCCAATTGTCCCCTATTAAAATTATAAAAAATAGTAAATTGAGTTCTGGAAATAAATTGAAAGTACTGGAGTGGTTTATGACATATAATTAACCATTTAAAAATACTGGACTTAGTTTTCATGAACATAAACGCAATTAAATCCTAAAAGAGGCTAATATTGCAATTATACAATTTAGCCCTAAAAAATACTAAATAATTTCGTAAAGAAATATGTCCCTTAGCTATATTTTAGCATAAATATAAAAGTTCAACAAGTGAGTCACCAAAAATGATAATTTTAGAAATTATAACCAGGTTTTTATGGATAAAATAGGGGAATAAATTGATTTAAAAACCTTTAAAAATTAAGGAAAAATAATAAAACATTTGAGTGCGCTTATATATGCATGCATTTGCTACTTTGAAGATATTTTGCATATTAAAATATATATAGGGAAAAATTGGGTATCAACAGCTGCCCCTCTTTACCCGGGAAGGATGAAAGAGTTGTCGGGTAAAGATATGATGGCCAATTTTGACCGAACGAAAACGGTTCGAAAAGGTCAGGCCGCCCCCTGGCTTCTTAGCTGCCTACATATCCCTGGTTTTACAGGAATCAGGCCGCATGTAGTTCAGGATCCGTTGGCGGAGTATGCCGACGCGTACTTTTCAAGAACGGACGCAATGTTTCGGCCAGGGTGGGTGAAAGGCTTACGGGAATGGTTAGGTTTGATGTGGATGCGGGAACTGGAGCGGAACTGCTCTTGTCGGGCTGGATGTTGCTCGCCGGTGTACCTGCAATTAGAAAACAATACGAGCGTATACTGTGCATAAATTTAAACATGATGCAAATTCTCGTCGGACCATGAATGTTGTCTTTGGACGGTTAGGATGACGTCCTTAGACCATGACGTCCTGGGCCATGAAGTGTACAATAAAGGATCCGCAGGCCATGAAATGATGCTCCGGGCTATGAGGATGGTGCCTCCGAACCATGATGCTTTTGAATAATGATATGCAAAAGAGGTCCTCAGGCCATGATATGGTATTCTCGGTCTATGAAAATGGTGCCTCTGAACGATGACGCCTTTGGATAATTTGGTGATCTTTCGGCCCATGAGATGCAATATGAGTCGATCTTTCAGCCATGCAAATGCAGTATGAGGCGATCTTTCAGCCATGCAGATGTAGTATGTGGCGATCTTCCAGCCATGCAGATGTAGTATGTGGCGATCTTCCAGCCATGCAGATATAGTATGAGGCGATCTTTCAGCCATGCAGATGCAGTGTGTGGCGATCTTTCAGCCATGCAGATGCAGTATGAGGCGATCTTTCAGCCATGCAGATGTGGTGTGTGGTGATCTTTCAGCCATGCAGATGCAGTATGAGGCGATCTTTCAGCCATGCAGATGCAGTATGTGGCGATCTTTCAGCCATGCCTATGTAGTATGAGGCGATCTTTCAGCCATACAGATGCAGTATGAGGCGATCTTTCAGCCATGCAGATGCAGTATGTGGCAATCTTTTAGCCATGCAGATGCAGTATGAGGCGACCTTTCAGCCATGAAGATGTGGTATGTGGCGATCTTTCAGCCATGCAGCGTGAATGGAGACAGCGTTTAGTCTCGGAAGGCAGAATAGTAGCCTTATGCAATGCAGATGCAGATAGAGGTAGAGCTTAACCTCGGAAGGTAGAATGGTAGCCTTATGCAAGTAGGAAGGCAGAATAGTAGCCTTATGCAATACAGATGCAGATAGAGGTAGAGCTTAACCTCGGAAGACAGAATGGTAGCCTTATGCAAGAAATAAAATAGCAAATGACAGTAGAGTTTTCTTAGCTGATAGCAGATTGCAGCGTGGTGATTACTGGGGACATTGTGACATACGGAATATCACTGATGTGTGCGGATAGCAAATGTTGGTAAGTGCAATGGTTCTGAGAGTTGAATAATGTTCTTCCCATGGGTGTATAATATGTTTGATGATTTTGCAATCCAAGTGCCTGCATCGAAAGAGAAATCATGAGTTTTGTAAAGGGGGAGGTTGGTTCGTGTCCCTGCTGGCTTTGCTTGACTCGTTCCGCTCTGATCTGGTGACACCATTTGTATCATTGGGGTAGCGTTGCTGAACGAAGTAGTTTCAATAATAAACATGCGTGATTTTTGTAAAAGTATGACATAAATGTATGATTAAAATATTTTTTAGATGAACCGACGACTGTGACGTGGTTTGAGACATTGCAACCTCTCTCGCTACGGAATTTTGAGGGTCCTCTTCAGAATTCTGCCCCAGTTTAATGGGTTGATGCTTCTGGTTTTTGCTTGCGACGATCGACTGAAATTACTTCAGAATTTTGAGGGTCCTCCTCAAAATTCTGCCCCAGTTTCTAATTGTAGGGGAAAATGAAAATTTTATTGAATTGTGACTGAACCCATAGGGCTGCCTACGTATCCCCTCTTAAACGGGAATCAGGTCAGGCGTAGTTCAATTTACATCATGTAGGAAAAACACAAAGATTACATATAGTAACGCTTGACTGCATCTAAATTGATTGGCTTTAGCCAGACCTCTTCGTCCATTTCTGCAAGTATGAGGGCTCCTCCTGTCAGAACCCGCTGGACCATGTATGGACCCTGCCAATTGGGAGAGAACTTCCCCTTGGCTTCACTTGATGTGGAAAAATTTTCTTTAACACCACTGTCCCGGTGTAAATTGTCTTTGGTTTGACTCTCTTGTTGAAGGCTCTGGACATTCGGTTCTGATAGAGCTGACCATGGAAGACTGCATTCATTCTCTTTCCGTCTACAAGAGCTAGTTGCTCATAACGACTCTTCACCCACTCTGCGTCATCGAGCTCAGCTTCCTGTATGATCCTTAGGGAAGGAATTTCTACTTCGGCGGGAATGACGGCCTCTGTACCCTAAACCAGCATATACGGGGTTGCCCCGGTTGATATGCGGACCGTGTTGCGATACCCCAATTGAGCAAATGATAACTTCTCATGCCACTGTTTATGCTTTTCTATCATTTTCCTCAATATCTTCTTGATATTCTTGTTGGCGGCCTCCATAGCTCCATTCATTTGAGGTCTGTAGGCTGTGGAATTTTTGTGTCTAATCTTGAAAGTTTCACACATAGTTTTCATCAGGTCACTATTGAGGTTGGAGCCGTTATCACTAATGATTAACTCTGGGATACCGAATCGACAAACAATGCGGTCGCGGACGAAATCTGCCACGACTTTCTTAGTTACTGCTCTGTAAGATGCTGATTCGACCCACTTTGTGAAATAGTCGATCGCTACAAGGATAAACATGTGTCCGTTGGAAGCAGCAGGCTCGACTGGTCTAATAATGTCCATTCCCCAAGCGGCGAACAGCCATGGTGAGCTTGTTTTGTGGAGCTCGCTCGGAGGTACTTTTATCATGTCTGCATGAATCTGACAGCAATGGCATTTCCGGACATACTGGATGCAATCTATTTCCATAGTCATCCAAATGTAACCAGCTTGGAGTATCTTCTTTGCTAAGACAAAACCATTCATATGCGGACCGCAGGTCCCAGCATGAATTTCCTCTAGTAGCTTGGATGCTTCCTTTGCGTCGAAACACCTTAGTAATCCCAAATCAGGAGTCCTCCTATACAGGATTCCTCCGCTGTGAAAGAAGTTGTTTGACAATCTCCGAAGTGTGCGCTTTTGAGTATGATTGGCAGGCTCCGAATACTCTCCCTTTGTCAAATATTCTTTGATATCATGGAACCAAGGGTTTCCGTCTACCTCATCCTCAACATGGGCACAGTAAGCCGGCTGATTATGAATTNTGTTGACAGGTACTCCTTGATTCTGTCGAAGGCCTTTTGACAGTCATCGGTCCATTTGGTAGCGGCATCCTTCTTCAACATCTTAAGGATTGGCTCACAGATGACTGTAGACTGTGCTAAGAACCGGCTGATGTAGTTGAGTCTTCCCAAGAAACTCATCACGTCCTTCTTGTTCTTTGGAGGTGGTAGTTCTTGAATGGCTTTGACTTTTGATGGATCCAGTTCTATTCCTTGGTGACTCACAATAAACCCAAGCAACTTCCCGGTAGGAACCCCAAATGCACATTTTGCGGGGTTTAGTTTCAGGTTGTACCTCCATAATCTGTTGAAAAACTTCCTCAAATCTTTTATGTGGTCAGCGACTTTCTTGGATTTGATGATAACGTCATCCACATATACCTCTATCTCCTTGTGTATCATATCATGGAAAATGGTAGTCATGTCCCTCATGTAGGTGGCCCCTGCATTCTTCAGGCCGAATGGCATCATCTTGTAACAATACATTCCCCATGGCGTAATGAAAGCCATTTTCTCAGCATCTTCTTCATCCATCCAGATCTGATGGTAACCAGCGAAACAATCCACGAATGACTGTAGCTCATGCTTGGCGCAATTGTCAATCAGGATGTGTATATTTGGCAAAGGGAAGTCGTCTTTCGGACTGGCCCGGTTGAGATCCCGGTAGTCGACACAGACTCTGACCTTCCCATCCTTCTTTGGTACTGGAACGATGTTGGCTAACCATGTCGGGTATTCCACTACCCTGAGAACCTTAGCTTTGACTTGCTTAGTGACTTCTTCCTTGATTTTCAAACTCATATCAGGCTTGAACTTTCTGAGCTTTTGCTTTACCGGCGGACATGTCGGATCGGTTGGCAGTTTGTGGGCCACAATAGACGTACTCAGACCAGTCATGTCATCATATGACCAGGCGAATATGTCTTCATATTCCCTTAGAAATTCTGTGTATTCCTTCTTTTCTGATGGCGATAAGTGAACGCTGATTCGTGTTTCCTTGACGTTTTCTATATCTCCCAAGTTAACAATCTCTGTCTCGTCCAGGTTGGACTTAGGTCTGTTCTCAAAGTTCTCAACTTCTTTGACAATCTCCTCTGGTATGTCATCTTCCTCTGAATCAATGTCCGTTTGTTGCGTTGTCTCATTGCATGTCACAGTCATTGGTTCATCAAGATAAGTAATAGTAATGCTGTATAAGTAAAGTAATGAGAGAAAAATAATAATGAGTGTTGATTCGTAAGAAAAAATCGAAATGCTTTGATAAATTTCATAATTATTTTGAACATTGAAGATCTTATTGCGGGAATTAAAATGCGAAAAGAAAATCATCTAGTAAATAAAAATAGTGCATGATGCTTGTTTTAGCCTTGCTACCCCGAGGCTCGCCGGGCTCTGGTTGTCCTGATAGTCCAGTTATTGAGGCGTGCTCCTCTGCTTACAGCCTGTATGGAAGGGCCTTCCTCCCCCTCCTCCTCAAGAATAACACAACAATCCATATCATTATCCTCTAAAAACAAGTTTTTCACTGCTGCGAGCGCTTCTTCTTCGTCCGTTCCATAGACGATGTCAGCCTGTTGGAAAGTCTGCTCCAAATGCGGTATCGGCTGCTCTAGTGGGTAGTAAGGACCGCGCCATGGTGGCGACCAGTTGTTGAACTCTTCCCAGGTGTATTCGTACCCCAAGCCGAAAGTGGTGCCATGTTTCTTGAGTGTTATGGGTTTAGCGATTCCTTGGAGGTTTTTGCCAAGTCCTTTGCCAAGCTCGTATCCACTCCAATTCAATATACTCTCGATCTTGTTATCCCACCATTTGTTTTTGTCGACACATTGACCTGCTCGATGTGGTGGTAGGTTTCTCCGCCTAGCTTTCTTCTCCCTCCGATCGCTGGAATGGTCTGGCGATTGTATATGGGGTTGCTACTGTCGCCGTGAATGATCACCTCCTGGTGATTCCATTCGAACTTTATTGCCTAGTGCAGTGTTGATCCTACGGCCCCAGCAGCGTGAATCCATGGCCTTCCTAGCAGCAAGTTGTAGGATGCGGGCACATCTATTACTTGAAAATCAACCTCGAACCAGGTTGGTCCCATCTGCAGACACAGGCTAATCTCACCGATGGTGGACCTCTGAGACCCATCAAAGGCTTTCACGTTGATTGCTCCTTCTTTTATCTCATGCAGCCCTTTGCCCAACTTCTTGAGTGTTACCAGAGGACAGATGTTAAGGCTGGAACCCCCGTCGACCAGGATCCTGGTGATGAAATAGTCTTCGCATTGCACGGTGATGTGCAGGGCTTTGTTGTGACCCAGCCCTTCAGGTGGCAGCTCGTCCTCATAGAAGGTGATTTTATGGCTTTCTAATACCTGTCCCACCATATTAGCCATTTCCCCGCCAGTGATGTCTCTTGGCATGTAGGCTTCACTCAGCACCTTCAACAGAGCATTTTTGTATGTCTTGGAATTCTGCAGCAGCGAGAGGATGGATATTTGTGCTGGTGTTTTGTTTAGCTGGTCGATGACCGAATACTCTTTGGCCTGTATTTTTCTCCAAAGGTCGTCTGGACCTGTCTCAATGATGGGTGGCCGGTTGGAGGCCTGCTTGCTGGACTCAGCTAGGTATTCAGGGGTATAGACTCTCCCAGTTCTTGTCATACCCTGTGCTGCAACAGTCTCTTCGAACCTGACCTTGCCTTTTCTCCTAGCCTCGGTTGTGTAATCCCAGGGTATAGCTTTTGTATGGAATGACGGCATGGTGGACATCGCCACTGGGATCGGTGCGGCCACCTTTACTTCGAATGGGACATGTTCTTTGGGTGGCAAAACTGCAACTTCAAATGGTGCTGGTGCCTTTGCTGATGACGCTGCTTCGAACTCAAGAGGGATAGACACATCTACCTCAGTGACCTCAGATGGTTGGATCTGGACTATGATGGGGTTGAGAGTAACTGCTGGTTTCTTTGGATCATCGCCTTCTGCGATCAACCCGATGGATCCCTCGGGATCCCAATCATCCTCCACTTCAATCATGTGAATACCCCCGCCTTTATGGTCTGGTAGAGGGTTGTTGCGGACATTTGGAGCGGGTTCCTTTGCCACAATAATCTTATTATCGATCAGAGACTGGATCTTGTCTTTCAAAGAACGACATTCGTCGATGGTGTGCCCTTTCATGCCGGAGTGGTATGCACAGGATTTGTTTGGGTTAACCCACTGAGAAGGGTTCTCAGGAGTGGTAGCAGGGATGGGGGTGACATAGCCAGCAGCTTTGAGTCTCTCGTACAACTGGTCAATAGGTTCAGCGATGGCAGTATATTGTTTGGGAGGCCTGCGATCAAAATTTGGTCGGGGTCTAGGGAAGTTCTGACGTGCAGGAGGTGATTGATAGTGGGATGGTTGAGCATTGTAAGTTTGGTAGATATGTGCGGGTTGGGAATATCTGGGCGAAGTAGGCTGATATATGGGAGGCGGAGGTGATTGATAAGTGGGCGGTGAGGGTGCTTGGTAGTTCGGAGTGGGCTGATATGTGAGTGGAGGTGTTGGGTAAGTTTGGTATTTGATAGGAGATTTGGTCCTTTATGCAACCATCACGGCTCCTACGTCCCATTTCTTGGACACACCACCGGACTGGAAGGCCTTATTTGTAGCTTGCAAGGCCTCAAAGTTTGTAACCATACCGCTTTTGATACCCTCTTCAATCCTTTCACCTAGTTTGATAATGTCAGAAAATTTGTGGCTCTCGATCATCATTAGTCGTTCATAGTATTGCGGGTCTTGGGCCCGGACAAAGAATTTGTTCATCTGTTCCTCCTCTAAGGCAGGTCTGACCTTAGCAGCTTCGGACCTCCAGCGAGTAGCATACTCGCGAAATGTTTCTGTAGGCTTCTTCTTTAGATTCTGAATATAGAACACATCCGGCGCATTCTCTGTGTTAAACCTGAACCTGTCCATAAAGTCGGACGCCATGCCTACCCAGCTTGACCACTTCTTTGGATCTTGGCTGATGTACCAAGACAGCGCATCTCCTTTCAGACTCCTCATGAACAGCTTCATGCGGATTCTCTCGTCTTTCCCTACTCCAACCAGCTTGTCACAATACGTCCTCAAATGGACCCTTGGATCGCCTGTACCATCAAACATTTTGAACTTCGGAGGTTTGTACCCCTCGGGCAGTTCGACATCGGGCTGTATGCAAAGATCTTCATAGTTCAGCCCCTCAATTCCCTTGTTTCCTTCAACGCCCTGAATCCGGCTAGTCAATTTCTTAAGTTCCTCAGCCAGGTTCCTGATGAGCAAGTCTTTATCATCAGACTCGGGTGTGCTTGAGATGGGTTGGGTGGAGTGTGGCATGGTCTCCACGTAGATGGGGGTGTTATGGTGGGTGTGGAAGTGGTCATTTGTGGAGTTTTGGAGTTCTGGGATGAGTAACGGGGTGTTGTTCGAGGTATGGCAGGTGTTGCATTGGGTCTTTGGTGGAATAGTATGAGGAGCGGGATGATTCTGTTGCTTCGGGATGTTTTGAGGTGGTGTAGGGTTTTGAGTATTGGGAAAGGTGATATCCGGGGTGCTGAGGGAAAATGACAAGCTTGCCAGATTCCGAACCTGGTCGAGCTCTTCCTAGAATTTCAGCAATTTCTCTTCAAGTTGGGATACATTTTCCTTAGGAACCTGAGTACCATGACCATTAGTGGCCTCTACCTGTTCAGTTGAATTCTCCATTCTGACGTTGTTCAAATCTTCCATCTGCCTTTGTTCTTGTTTTTGACAGGACTAAGAGGAGTGGGTGGAGGGCCCCTGGAACTCGTGAAATAGGATGATGTTGCCAGAGTGCACGAACTAACCTTTGGGGCGGGGAATAACAAAAGATAAAGCAAAAGGTAACCAAGTTAGTGAGGATTATAGGAAGTATTGCAATATTCAAACATATAGTGCAGGAATGTAAATCATGTCCAAATTTGGGGACCTCAGTGTGCCCGAGGTAGGCCTAGCGACAAGTTGATTTGGAGAACTTAGAATGCTAAATGCTTCGTTTTATTGATAAAAATAGACGAATCCCAAAACGACACTAAATAAGCAAAAAATAAAATCACTAATGGCCATTGGCCTTATTACATTTTATAAAGCGAAAAGAGAAACTCCTATCTATTTGGTCCCAGAAGGACCCTCCCCAGATTCGGCATCCTTTGCTCCGTCGAACAGCTTCCCCAACTCGCAAAGTCCCAGCAATAGGTAGGCCCTAGCAAGATATCCGCCTTCGGTTCCTTCAGCATTTTGGCAGTCTTTGACCCTCTTGAGAAACTTTCTCTCTAACTCCACTATGCCTCGCTCCAAGTATCCCAGTCGCTTGTTGGCACTGACAGCCATGTCCTTCCATTCCTCAATTAGCTTCTGGTTAGATTCTTGTATCTCGCAGTGCTCGCTTTCGTACTCCCGGATTCTTTTGCGCAATTGGTTGTATTTGACCTATGCCTCGGCCCTTTCATCTATAATCCTGTGACCTCGAGCGAACCCTGGTTGGCCCAGACCATCATGATTGTCTTCCAACCAACCTGAGTAGAAAGGAGCGCAACCAGCATGATACCTGTCTGGCTCGAGGGTATCTCTCTCCATTATGATCTTGCAGTGCCACATGTGCTGAGCTTGGCATTTGTAAGGACTATCATCCTCTTGGAAGTCAGCTCGGAAATGACTCATCTTGTCAACCCTGGGTATAACCTGCTTCCTACCAGCTTGCCTCATAACCCGAAGCGGGACGTAAGGGTGGGTCCCCCTGAGACCAATCAGTATCAGGAAAGGTGCGTCTCTTGATCGGGCGATGAACTCCTCCATTGGAAACCATTCGAACATTCACTAAATTTGCTCCTCGGTCAAATTATCTTATAGCTCAACCCATCCTTTAGCATCCTCTGGCTGAGCGAACATGTCGGGGATGTAATTCATTCGCTTTGGGTGATGGAAAGCGATGTGATCATCCCAGTCCCTACGCCGAATTTCTTGTCGATATTCGCCTCTTTGGAGATGTTCCATGAGCCAGAGTTGGAGTAATAGATTGCAACCTTCAAAGTGTTTTGCTCCTCGTTGACACTTCTCCAAGGCTCGGTATATGTCTGCAATAATCATGGGTACGATGCTAAACGCCTACCCATCAATCCCATCCATTAGGGTTTTGGTTACCATATCCGGCCTAGTATGCATTCTGCCTTTCTTTGTCGGGAATACAATTAGACCCAGGAAGTAGAATATAAAGACGAAAACTCTGCGATGGATGTTTCCCAAAGATGTGATGGCAAACTCGCCAGAGTAGGTACGGTAAGATTTGCTGTGACCGTACCTTTCATACAAGTAATCAAAAGGAATGTATGAATCCTTCAAGCATGTTAATTCTGGATTCTTCTTCAAACCCATCATTTTAAGGAAGCCCCTACCTTTGCGGTTCTCAGGCATTAGCAAACCCGAAGTTTCCCATACTAGACCGGCCAACCCTCCTATCTCCTCTAGCAAGGGTGTCAGTTCAATGTCCCCAAAGTGAAACACAGCCCTTTCACAATCCCAAAACAGTGTTGCAGCTTCCATGATCTTGTTATTGGGTTGGATCTCCAGGAGGGAAGGTAGATTTCCAAGATATTTCCGGACGAGAATTTGATCATCAGAGTGAAGATCTTTCCGCCAGCTTAGCAGTCTTGGGTCGATGTTGGTGACCATGCCGAATTTGGGGATTTCGTGCCTCATTATCTGCAAAACAGAAGGGTTAGACCCTTCCCCCACCAAACTCGATTATTTAACATCAACAATTAGCATGAAACATTTAATTCTCCAAATAAATGCACAGAATGTGATGATGTCCGTTTAGGTTTAGGGCAACCCATTGGACTTTTGGACAAAGCTATCTTAAAGGATCATTATATGGACAACATAACTGACCCGGCTAGGTTTGACCATGATGCATGCACAATTTAAACAGAGTAAGGTTTCTATGGGGTTTTAGACTGGTACCCTTGAGCGGACAACTCAAGGGGGAAGGCTCGGAACTGTCGATTGCACCGCTGGTCGACTAGTTTTACTGCAAATATGCCTTTCCGGATTTAGGGGGTAATGATATAGGAAGAGCGCAACCACTCATTATAAGCATTGCTATAGTATTTGTTTTGGCAGGAGTGGAGTATGATGTTGGGCAGGATTATGCAATAAATAAAGAAATCATGTTGACATGTATTTGCACATTAAGGAAGCGATAATTACAGCAGTTTCATAATTTAAAGCAATAAAGGAAACAAAACAAGGAATACATGTCAGTTTTACTCTAAAGAAGAAATTAAATGCTAAAAAGAATTAAACAGATAATTGCACATAGAGAGAGGTACGAATTCACAAGAATAATCTGAAATGGTAAAAGCCTAAAAATCCCCAGCAGAGTCGCCATGCTGTCGCGCCCCTTTTTTCCCTCTTTGCATCGGAAAATCGGGTTTATGACATTTTGGGCATAGGAACTCATTCCTTTTGGGAACTGGGTTTTGAATTTGAAGAGTCGCCACCTAATGATTTAGGGTGCATTAGGACACCTGTAAGGATCAACTACCACTACATTTTGATAACCAGAGATAGGGTAAGGGCTTGAAATTATCCCAAGGGGAAGGTGTTAGGCACCCCTCAGGATCCACTACTGTGGTTCCTGGCCAGACAGTTCTTTGTGAATTTGTGCAATTAGCAAGTAAACAGATAAGGCTCAAATAAGAGGGGATTTTGAATACATAAATAAAACGAAGTTTTGAAAGAGTTACAACTAAACATGTTGGCGAATACAAGAAGGGTCCTAGGTTTATTTGTAATATAGATCACATCAATGCAATACCCGGTAATCACTCCTCTAAAGAGGGGCTACACGTGGAATTAGCGAACCGGTCATCATATCCATATCTACCATTCCCACCCCATTAAGCTATTAAAGCGCGGATTGGTCTCGACCTCTATTGCATGCTACTACCCATCCCATTCCTATCAGTCCCGAAGGAATTTAGGACTACTATTCCTATAAGAGGGAGGACTTCAGGCTGACCCTTAGGTTTAAAGGTAAAAGCTAAGGCGACATACAAAACACATAGGACTGCATTTAAAGGGGAAACATTTAAACAACAAAGAGGCTCAGATATACATCCTCAAATGGAACACATAAATAGCATGACGTAAAACACATTTAAGGTCAGAATTTAAAATACTGAGACAGGGGAGTTTTAGTTGTTGAAGCAAACCAATTTATTACATAACTCAGATAAGAAGTCCGAATCAGGCCTGCCTGCTGGTTGTAGCAATTATTGATTAACATAGGCGGGTTCAGTCTTTATTGTTATTACCTAAGGCTTGCCAAAGTGTTTGGGTGAGATCCTATTAACATGATATCTATTACTGATTTGAAAATGGCAAAGCAGTAACAGTTCTAAAATAAACAATTTGAGATCCTATAGACATGCTTTCTAAACCGTATTAAGAAGAGGGAGTTGTCAAAAGAAATTAGTTCAGAACAATATGAGTCAAACTGATTTTAAACTAGACTGGTTTCAGATCCTATAGGCATGCTCTCTACTATTGCTGGTTTTTAATTCCTATAGACATGATATCTAGTCGAACTTGAAATGAAGCAACCAAGATTTACTTGAGATTACTATAGGCATGATTTCTAAAAAGAAATACTAATTTTAACCTTATGAGCATGATGTCTGATTGTAACCCTTTAGATCCTAGGAGCATGGTGTCTAAGTGTGGTAATAAAAATGCAGAATTTGGGACAAATCCTATAGGCATGTTATCTAAATGCAGAATTAAACATGCGGGCTAAAAATCCTATAGGCAGATTATCTAAATGATGAATTATACAGAAAACAGGTCCTATAGGCATGTTCTCTAACCTTCTAATAGTTAAACATGCATAATTACCCAGCCCTTTTCACTAACCAACCCCAATGCTTATTACAAATTATTACAGACCAAGTACTGAATTACATCAAAAAAGTGTGAAAATAAGAAGTTACCACCCTAGGAAGTCTGATTCTGACTTCCTCTCTGAGTTATGGAAAAAATCACCTCAAGTGCCACTTGTTTCAAAGCCTTTCTCGGACCAGGGTGTGTCAAAGTCCCCCAAGGGTCTCAAGAGACCCCGGGCAGTGCTTACACCCAAGTTTGCATAACCAGCTAGAGATGAGTGCAGTGGAAGGGCCAGCCCTTATGTATCCAAGTTCAGAGGGAGCTCATGGGTCCCAAGGCAAGGCTCACACAAGAGGGGCAGAACCTAAGTCTAAGAGTATAGTGGAAGTGCAAAAATAGGGATTTGTTTAAAACTGGGTTGAGAATAGTAAAGGGGAAAAGTAATTGGAAAACAGTAGTAGTAAAGCTAACACTACAAAAATTTAGCATTTTTTTTTCACAAGGGGTCAGGGGTTTGGGATTACATTGTAGGGAGCATATGACCCTAGGAAGGGGTCAGGCTTGGGCATGCACAGCAATAGATGGTGCTAGCATGCCCATATACCAGCCAGAGAACACAACACATAGAGGGGATGTGAAGCATATGACCCTAAGGAGGGTCAGGTTTGGGATCATGTACAGCAATGTCTAATGCTGACATGCCCTCAAACAATCCAGAGAATGTAAACACATAGGGGATATGGAGGTTGGGATTCATAAGTCATAATAAGTGACTAACAGAGTTCCTACATGAGAAAACATCAATTTCGAAGAGAAAGGGGCAAATTACAGTATGCTCAGTAATAGAACTTGATTAAACACAAGAAGGAAACAGGCAAGAGTGAAGGAAATAGTAGAGAAAACATGTTGTGTTTGATGCTTGAAAATTAATTAGAACATACCAGTAAAGAATCAAATGCAGAAAGAAAGGTAAGCTAATTTCCATAGCCTAGCCTTGGCTTTCAGCCGGCTAGACAAAGCAGCAATACAAATAGTAACAGAGAAAAGAGAGAGAGTTTTGAATGAAGTGTGTGTTCTGAACTCAAGTGTTTCGTTCCTTGTTGTTCGTTCTTTTTTTTAAAGAAGAGGGGTGCAGGGTATATATAGCTTTTTGAAAATGAGTGAAGGAGAGGTAATAAGTAAAGTTTTGGTACAAATATGGAAGCAATCAACAGTCAGAATCAATTATACAAGTGATTCCCTTTAATTAAGGAATCACTTGTCTAACGGGTAGTAACAGATTCAAATAAGGAAAGAGATCACTTTAGAGATAGACTGATTATTGCCATAAAAGAAGAAGTACAAGCATTAAGTAAGTAATCAAGTCTAGGTACAGAAATATACTTATTGCGGGAAAGATTCAGTAAGGTAAAGTATCATAGTAAAGGGGAAAGAATCAATCAATTTGAACGGGCGAGTGAAATCAGGGTTCATAAAAGGGAAACTTTAGAAATCAGTCACAAGATGATGATCAATCAAGGAAGAAATTTCGGCATATAAATAAAGTGAACAAGGTCATCAGACATGCGAGGCCAAACTTATTGACAAAATCAAAAATAGGCAGTAGTGGCAGAAATAAGCTAGGGTTCAGTAATAAAGAAAACATTCGAAGCATAGTAATCAAGTAGGTCGAGTCACATTCAATTAATAGGGAAGAAAACAGAGCATCAGAAACATGCAAAGGTTTCACAATAGCAGGTGAGGAAACCCCTTTTAAAAAGTTAGGGTTTCAACCCTAGTCGAGTTGAAAGATAGTAAAAAAAATCAGATGAGTCACATAGAGAAAAGAGAGAGTCTAAAACAAAAGCTTTCAGTCGAGTCAAGTACTCAAACAAACCATTTCAGGCCCAAAGACCTAGGGTTTCAACAACAATCGATTTTAAAAGGTGACAAACAAATAAATCAAACAAGTGCTAGCAAACAGTTTCAGAATTCGAATGAACCCCAAAAGAAATTAGGGTTTTCAACATACTAACTCAGATAGGAGAACAACATGAGCAAGACATAGAAAAATTACAGACACGTTAAAATTAGAGAAGAGATTTGAAAAGAAAAACATGAAGGAAAACCCTAATCGGAAAGTGAAGAGTCATTTTGAAAGAAAGGTCAAAGAAACTTCGAGAAGCATTTAAAAAGTTCATGGCAAGCATAGATCTAAGGTGGATCTGAAAGCAAATCAAAAAAGTCTTAGAGATTAGGGTTTTAGAAAACCCAAAAGCAATGAGAAAGGCCTTGAAAGTTACAGATCTAACCAGGAGAGTCAAGGATCTGACTCGAATGGCCATGGCTGGCCGGAGAAAGGTCATGGATGACCGGAGAAAGGTCATCGAGCAAGGACCGGACCAAATCCCTTCAAGGTCTGGTCATGAAACCATAGAACCAAACACATAGGAGCCATAGAAGGCTGGTACAGACCTCAAATGACCACGGAAGGCCATAGATTTGGTAGGTATTATGTTGGATTAGGGTGGCGGGGGCTAGGGTTCAGGTGGTGTTGCAGAGAGGGTTTGAGAGGAAGGGGGTTCAAGGGCGGCAGTAGGTGAGAAATGATAGGGTTTTGGGGTCGTTTGGAATTAATTAAGGAATGGGCGAGTATTGGCCGTTGATCTGAATGATCAACGGCCAATATTAAAAACGGGTAAGTGGGGCGGTTTATGAAACTGGGTTTGGTCCTGGTCCGATGGGTTCAATTGGGTTGAGGATTGGGTTTAAATTGGGGTAAAATTTAGGCTATAATCGAAATGTAACTGGGCTATCATTTAAATAGCCAATTTCCCCCTATTAAAATTATAAAAAATAGTAAATTGAGTTCTGGAAATAAATTAAAAGTACTAGAATGGTTTATGACATATAATTAACCATTTAAAAATACTGGACTTATTTTTCATGAACATAAACGCAATTAAATCCAAAAAGAGGCTAATATTGCAATTATACAATTTAGCCCTAAAAAATACTAAATAATTTTGTAAAAAAATATGAAAAAAATTCCCTTAGCTATATTTTAGCATAAATATAAAATTTCAATAAGTGTATCACCAAAAATGATAATTTTAGAAATTATTACCGGGTTTTATGGATAAAATAGGGGAATAAATTAATTTAAAACCCTTTAAAAATTAAGGAAAAATAATAAAACATTTGAGTGCGCTTATATATGCATGCATATGCTACTTTGAAGGTGTCTTGTATATTAAAATATATATAGGGAAAAATTGGGTATCAACACCAGCCCTCCAAGAGACTTTAGCTCAGTTCATGAGCATGTTCAGCACTTTAGCTCAGGCTGGACTACTTCCGATAGCTCCCGCTACATCTCAGGCCGAGGGAGGGGCACAGACTCCCGCAGCCCGCACTCCTGAGCAGAGGGTCCAAGTTGATCAGGCCCAGAGTATATTCCCATGCCCCCAGTGGCTCCGGTTCAGCATGAGACCAGAGTAGCTGCTTCTGAGGCAGAGCAACTCAGACTTGACAGGTACAAGAAGTACCACCCACCTTCCTTCAACTTACTAGCTTCAGATAACGCTCTGGGTTTTCTTGAGAAGTGTCATCGTATTCTTCGCACTATGGGCATCGTGAAGACGAGTGGTGTTTCTTTCACCGCCTTCTAGCTGAGGGGAACAGCAAATCAGTGGTGGCGTGTCTATGAGTTGAGTAGTCTGGACGAGGCGGCCTCACTCACTTGGACTCAATTTTCAGAGATGTTTTTGCGTGAGTATGTCCCTCAAAGCCTCAGGGATGCTTGGCGCGCAGAGTTTGAGCAGTTGCGCCAGGGTGCTATGACTGTGTCAGAGTACGCATTGCGTTTCAATGAGTTAGCTCGTCATGCACTGGCTTTGGTTGCCACCGTCAGAGAGAGGGTTCGTCGCTTCATCGAGGGACTCCACCCCAATATTCGGACCAGTACGGCCAGGCAGTTAGAGATGGACATATCTTATCAGCAGGCAGTGAGTATCGCCAGAAGAGTGGAGGGCATGTTTGCTCGGGATAGAGAGGAGAGAGAGGCCAAGAGGTCTCGAGAGAGTGGTCATTATTCAGGAGCTCGTGCACCAGCAGCACGCGATAGTAGGGGTTTTGTGAGTCGCCCTATTCATTCAACTCTGCCAGCAGCCAGTGGTGTTCCAGCACCTCTTTGACCTTAGCAGCCCTATTATGCACCACCAGTATCCAGTATGTCTCTTGCTCGAGGTGCTATTACCGGCCAGACCATCAGGACAGGTCCAAGTCAGTCTCAGCCACCGCGTCCTCCGAGGGTTTTCTTTGAGCGTGGTGACACTTGTCACATGGTTAGAGATTGCCAGAGAGCCAGGAGGGGTGCACCTCCACAGATTTATTAGCCTCCACATGCTATACCGGGTCCTCCGGCCATTCTCCCAGTCCCAGTTGCTGCTCCACCTCCTCAGGCAGCTCGAGGTGAAGGTCGGGGAGGTCGAGGTCGCCCTAAAGGGGAAGGGCAGGTCAGATACTATGTCCTTCCAGCCCGTTCAGAGGCTGTCGCTTCAGACTCAATCATCACGCGCATCGTCCCTATCTGTCATAGGGATGCATCCGTATTATTTGACCCAGGCTCTACGTATTCATATGTGTCTTCCTATTTTGCTCCACATTTGGGGATATCTCGGGATTCTTTGAGCTCCCCTGTTTATGTTTCCACTCCTGTGGGAGATTTTCTTATTGTGGATCGTGTTTATCGGTTGTGTTTGATTACTCTTGGTGGTGTTGAGACCAGAGCCAATTTATTATTGCTCAACATGGTAGATTTTGATGTTATCTTTGGCATGGACTGGTTGTTGCCCCATTATGTTATTCTTGATTATCGCGCCAAAACTGTGACGCTGGCTATGCCAGGTTTACCACGAGTAGAGTGGACGGGTACTTTAGATTACACTGCCAGTAGAGTTATCTCATTTCATAAAGCTCAGTGAATGGTTGAGAAGGGGTGTGACGCGTATCTAGCTTATGTGAGAGATGTCAATATCGATACCCCTACAGTTGATTCAGTTCCAGTAGTGCGGGATTTTCCTGATGTGTTCCTAGCTGATCTTCCGGGCATGCTGCCCGACAGAGATATTGATTTTGGCATTGATTTATTACGGGGCACTCAGCCCATCTCTATTCCTCCTTATCGTATGGCCCCTCCTGAGTTGAAGGAGTTGAAGGAACAGTTATAGGAATTGCTTGATAAGGGATTTATTCGGCCCATTGTGTCACCTTGGGGTGCTCCTGTCTTGTTTGTGAAGAAAAAGGATGGTTCTATGTGTATGTGCATTGATTATTGCTAGTTGAACAAAGTTACAGTGAAGAAACGGTATTCTTTGCCTCATATTGATGACCTATTTTGTCAGTTACAGGGTGCTCGATTGTTTTCTAAGATTGACTTGCGTTCAGGTTATCACCAGTTGAAGATTCGGGAGCCAGATATCCCGAAGACTGCTTTCAGGACTCGGTATGGTCATTGCGAGTTCCTTGTTATATCATTTGGGCTGAAAAATGCCCCTATAGCATTTATGCATTTGATGCACAGTGTATTCCGGCCATATCTTGACTCGTTCGTCATTGTCTTTATTAATAACATTCTAGTGTACTCCTGGAGTCGGGAAGATCATGAGCAGCACCTGAGGATAGTGCTTCAGACCTTGAGAGAAAAGAAATTATATGCTAAGTTCTCGAAATATGAGTTCTGGTTGGATTCAGTGGCATTCTTGGGCCACGTAGTGTCTTGCGATGGATCAAGGTAGATCCGAATAAGGTAGAGGCAGTGCAGAGTTGGCCTAGACCATCATCAGCTATGGAGATCCACGGTTTCCTTGGGTTGGCGGGGTACTACCATCGCTTTGTAGAGGGATTTTCATCTATTGCAGCACCTATGACCAGACTAACCCAGAAGGGTGCTCCATTCAGGTGGACCGAGGAGTGTGAGGAAAGCTTTGAGAAGCTCAAGACAGCTTTGAATACAGCCCTAGTATTAGTATTGCCTACAGGTTCGGGGTCTTACACTGTGTATTGTGATGCCTCGAGGATTGGCCTTGGAGCGGTATTGTTGCAGGACGGTAGGGTGGTTGCCTACGCGTCTAGACAGTTGAAGGTGCATGAGAAGAATTATCCTGTTCATGATCTCGAGTTAGTAACTATTGTTCACACTTTAAATATCTGGCGTCATTATTTGTACGGTGTTCCTTGTGAGGTGTTTACTGATCATCGTAGCCTCCAGCACTTGTTCAAGCAGAAGGATCTAAATTTGAGGCAGCAGAGATGGTTGGAGCTGCTAAAGGATTATGACATCACTATTTTGTACCATCCGGGGAAGGCCAATATAGTGGCCGATGCTTTGAGTAGGAAGGCGGTGAATATGGGCAGTTTGGCATATATTCCTGTTGGGGAGAGACCTATTGCAGTTGATGTTCAAGCCTTGGCCAATCGGTTCGTGAGGTTGGATATTTCGGAGCCCAGCCGGATCTTAGCTTGTGTGGTTTCTCGGTCTTCCTTGTTCGATCGCATCAAAGAGCGCCAGTATGATGATCCTCATTTGCTTGTCCTTAAGGATAGAGTTCAGCATGACGATGCTAGAGATGTGACTATTGGTGATGATGGGGTATTGAGGATGCAGGGCCGGATATGTGTGCCCAATGTAGATGCGCTTCGGGAGTTGATTCTGGAGGAGGCTCATAGCTCGCGATATTCCATCCATTCGGGTACCACGAAGATGTATCATGATTTGAGACAGCACTACTGGTGGAGGAGAATGAAGAAAGATATAGTGGGATTTGTAGCTCGGTGTCTCAATTGTCAGCAGGTGAACTATGAGCATCAGAGACCGGTTGGTTTGCTTCAGCAGATAGATATTCCAGAGTGGAAGTGGGAGCGGATCTCCATGGACTTCGTAGTTAGAATCCCACGGACTTTGAGAAAGTTCGATGCTATTTGGGTGATTGTGGATCGGCTGACCAAGCCAGCGCACTTTATTCCTGTGTGTACTACCTATCTTCAGAGTGGTTAGCAGAGATCTATATCCGAGAGATTGTTCGCCTGCATGGTGTCCCAGTTTCCATCATTTCAGATAGAGGTACTCAGTTTACATCACAGTTTTGGAGGGCCATGCAATGAGAGTTGGGTACTCAAGTTGAGATGAGCACATCTTTTCACCCTCAGACGGACGGGCAGTCCGAGCGCACTATTTAGATATTGGAGGACATGTTGCGCGCTTGTGTCATTGATTTTGGGGCTTCATGGGATCAGTTTCTACCGCTTGTGGAGTTTGCATATAACAACAGTTATCAGTCGAATATTCAGATGGCTCCATATGAGGCTTTATATGGGAGACGGTTAGATCTCCAGTAGGTTGGTTTGAGCCGGGCGAGGCTAGGCTTTTGGGTAAAGACTTGGTACATGATGCTTTGGACAAGCTGAAAGTGATTCAGGAGCGGCTTCGTATAGCGCAGTCGAGACAGAAGACTTATGCTGACAAGAAGGTTCGTGATGTGTCTTACATTGTTGGGGAGAAGGTTCTACTAAAGGTTTCACTCATGAAGGGTGTTATGAGATTTGGGAAGAAAGGTAAATTGAGTCCTCGGTTCATTGGGCCTTTTGAGGTGCTTCGGAGGATTACGGAGGTGGCTTATGAGCTGGCTTTTCCACCTAGCTTGTCGAGTGTGCATCCGGTATTTCATGTTTCTATGCTCTGGAAGTATATTGGCGATCCGTCTCATGTCTTGGATTTCAACACGGTTCAGTAAGGCGGTGATTTGACTTATGATGTGGAGCCAGTGGCTATTTTGGCGCGGCAGATTCGAAAGTTGAGATCAAAATATATAGCTTCACTGAAAGTGCAATGGAGAGGTCGGCACGTGGAGAAGGCTACTTAGGAGACCGAGGGGGAGATGCGGAGCAGATATCCACACCTGTTTGAGGCTTCAGGTATGTTTCTTGACTCATTCGAGGACGAACGTTCTTTAAGAGGGGGAGGATGTAACGACTCGGCCGGTCGTTTCATGAGTTACAGCCCCGTTTTCCCCATTTCTGCTTCTGTATGTGTTGTTCAGCTGTATTTCACCATATTGTGTTGGTTGTTCTGTGTTCGGAGTGGTCTTGGAGTGAAAGGAGACACTTAGTCTCTAATTTAGGAGCTTAAGTTGGAGAAGTCAATCGGATGTTGACTTATGCATAGAAGGTCTCAGATGTGAATTCTGATGGTTCGGATAGCTTCGTTAAGTTGTTTTGGACTTAGGAGCATGTTCGGAATGTAATTTGGAGGTCCGTGGTAGATTTAGGCTTGAATTGGCGAAATTGGAAATTTAGCGTTTTCCGGTCGGCAGTGGAAATCTTGATATCGGGGTTGAAATGGAATTCTGGAAATTGGAGTAGGTCCGTTGTGTCATTTGTGATGTGTGTTCAAAATTTCAGGTCATTCGGACGAGGTTTGATAGGTTTTGGCATCATTTGCGGAATTCGGAAGTTTGGAAATCCTTAGGCTTGAATCCGAGGGTGATTTGATATTTTGATGTTATTTTGAGTGTTCTGAAGGTTGGAATAAGTTTGAATGGTGACTAGTGACACCGGGATCGGGCAGTGTTTGATGTTTTGCATATTTTCTGCTTGTTTTGAAATGTTTAAATGAAAAATTTGTGATAATATCTTATTAGTAAAGGAATTAAGAAAAGACCCTTTTTATATTGTAAATGTCGAATCGGCTAGCCTAGTACTGCGATAGGCGCCACACGACCGGGGTGGTTTGGGGTCGTGACAATTAGTGAGTCACCGACCGGCACCCTAAAGCTCTAGCCTCGTTACTTTACTGTCTCAAGCCACTAAACATGAGGCGTTGAGTTTCCTTTAGTGCGCTGGCCGGATTTCTATATAGCGACTAAACGTAGCACAATATCCCAAGTTCGGTGGTCGCCTTTGGATATTTTGGTTATTTGATGTCGGGGTTCGCACTCTGTGGTTTACAAAGCTCAATAACAGGTTTACAAAGCTCATTTGGTTATTGTTAACCCTTGAATAGCTGATACACTGAGTATTTGTGTGTATTGCCCTGCTCTTTACTTTAGTTTAATATTATCTTATAATTGTTGAATAAGCGAAGTTCTGAGTAGCTGAATTATCTAACTAGTTGTTAACTTAGCTATATGTTTAATTCAATGAATATTTTAAAGAGAATAAATGAGGTATATTTTAATGTGTGTATACTTTGTGTATATATATATATATATATATATATATATATATATATATATATGTTGAATAAGCGAAGTTCTGAGTAGCTGAATGATCTAACTAGTTGTTAACTTAGCTATATGTTTAATTCAATGAATATCCTATCATAACGAAATGAGCATATTAATCCGTGTTCCTTGACAAGTTGACATGGTTAATTCCAATGCCAGGGCGATGTTTTTCTATTAAAGTTGTAATAATTTTTTTTTTTTTTGAACATAAAGTTGTAATAATATTATAATAACTACTCTTGATAGTACTATTCTATTGGTTGGTTAAAAATGTACAGAAGCAACAATAAAAACCATACATGCATATATGCTTTTTTTCTTTTTAAAAATTTTGTGTCCAGAAAAGCACAAGATTAAAAAACAAAAGTTCTCTAGTTTCAAAAAAAAAAAAAAAAAGGAGTTCTGTAGTTAANTTATGCTCAGCATAAAATAATTAATAGACTATCCCAAAGACAATGAGATTTCAATTAATTTATTTGAGTATTATAACACCCAATGTTTAGGGAGGCTCCTTTTCCCAACTTTATGGACAATTAAATAGTAGTACACTTTGATCTCAACATGTCTTTTCTTTTTTAAGTTTTGTGGGGATGGTGATGCGAAAGGCCGAGGAAAGGGGAAAATAAAAAAATGGTCAAATTAATGAAATAACCAACTTGCATTTGTCTAATACAACATGATGAATCTACGAATTTAAGTTAACAGTCTATAAAATAATTAAAAATAATTCTCAAATATATAATATTAACTGATAACCTGGTAAAAATAGTAATAAACTTGATATCACAAGTCAAACTACACTGGTTGCGTAAAAGATCTTACCGTTGTCCATTATATTATATATACTATTAGGGATCGTTTGGTATGAGGTATAAGTAGATATAGTGCTGGTATAAAAATTTAATACCGCCTTAATATTTTGTATGGTTAGCAAACCTGGTACAAGTTACCCCGGGATTAAAATTAGTACCGGAATAACTTATACCTTGTAGGGGGTTGGGTAATTAGTGCCGGGATAACTTATACCTTCTTCTTAGAAATTATGCAAATTTCATTTTAAATAGTACGACATACCAAACAGTGAATAAACAACAATACCAGGATAACTAATCCCAGCATAACTTATCTCAACATAACCCGTATTCAAACCAAATGACCGTTTAGTCGATTAAATCTTAAATATATAAACTACCCCGTAATATTCTCAACATGTCTGACCAAACTACAGTAACATCATTCAAAAAAAAATTAAAAGTAATTGATAAAACCATTAGTCAATTTGTTGAATCATTCAGGAATAATGTATTGATTAAAACTTAAAAGAGTCCGATTTTTGTACGGCAGTAGCGCTTATTTCAGCCATTGAATTTGTAATATATTAATAACAATAACAATCTAACGAATGAGAGAGTTGGGATATATAGAATCTTTCCATTAAAGGACCAAATGGGTTTTAGAAAATAAAATATTTAATTTATGTACGGTTCTATATCTTTGGGAACTGATGTCAGGTCAAATATTAAGAAAAAAATGGATGAGCTGTTAAGAAACCTAATTGTTTTTATATGATTGAATTTCTTTCAATGATGAAAGAAAATCCACCCGAAAAGGAAGCATTTGGTTTTCAATTTGGCCAAACAGCATCTACAACCAAGAAAACTGGACGAGACTTTGTCCAACATTGTCAAGAAAAAAATATCTAGGAATAATGGCAAAATTTTGAGATTAACATTTGGACATGTCCATTTGATGTTTATATTGCCGCTTGTGTGAGCTTGCTCGTATTGCTGGTTTCATACTCAAATAACGGAGAAGAGTTGTGGTAGTTTGCTAGCCAACGTAAAATTTTACAATTTATGATGAACTTTTATAATAAAAATGTATAATTGTCATTCTATTAGTATTATATTGATGTATAATATGGGCATACATTGAGATTAAATAAAATTATATAGTTAGTATTGATTCATATAATGAATCCTAACTTAGCTTGTTTGGTATTGAAAGGTAATCGAAAATGAAATCCAGTTATTGTTGTTGTATATTCAATGTTAATGATTGATTGGGAAACAAGCTCCTTTGGTACATGCATACGAAGTGAAAATTTTCAGAGACATGCTTAAAGACCTACTCTTTCAGAAATTATACTTTGTAGAGCTATAGTGGTATTCTGTTTGAAGGATTATTATTCGAATTTTTGAAAGATGATTGCAATTTCCATACCGAGTACAAATATTACCCGTAGGGTATAAAACAAAATTCTAAAATGATTAAGATTTAAAAACTTTATACTGAATTATTTATCCATGTGGAATTCTTTTTGTAACGACCCGGCCAGTCGTTTTGTGTATCTCAACCCCGTTCCCCTATTTAATGCTTTGTGTTGGTTGTTTTGTGACTGGCAAAATTAGTTAGTTTGACTACGGGAAGGTTTGAGAGAGATTGAAGACACTTAGTCTCATTCTTGGAAGCTTATGTTGTTAAGAGTTGACCAATGTTTAACTTTTGAGTAGAAGGTCTTGGATTTGTAGTTTGATGGTTCCAATAGGTTCATGTGGTGATTTTGAATTTAGGCGTATGCCCAAATGTAGATTCAGAGGTTTCTAAAAGATTTTGGCTCTATTTGACGAAAGTTTGCAATTTGAAGGTTTAGAGAGTTTATAGGTTTGACCGAGAGTTGACTTTGGGGTTATCGAATTTCGATGGTGTTCCGGGACTTTCAATAGGTTTATTTACTTTATTGAAATTTGTGTGCAAAATTTGATTGGAATCCGAAATGTTTAGGAATAATTTGGATGTGTTTGTTGAAGTTGGGAAGTTTGGGAGATAAATTTTTATCGTCGATTCTTGATTTTTAATGTTAATTGTGGTGTTTTGAGATTTTTGTTAAGTAGTATTTAGACTTGTTCGTATGATTGGACCGGGTCTCGAGAGGCTTGTGTGTATTTAGGATTGGTTTTAGACTATTAGGAATGATTTGGCAGTTCTGGTTCTGGTGCACTGCACATGTGGAGGTTTCACCGCAGGTGGGAGGGGTTGGTCGATTTTGCGAATTTGGCTGGTCTTGTGATGGGTCACTTCTACGGAGAAGGGTCGCAGATGCTGAGTCGCACCTGTGGAGTTATTGCGTGCGCCTGTGAGGATGGGCAGGCTGAGCAGTTGAGCACCTGCGGGTTTTGATGTCGCACCTGAGGTTTTGCAGATGCGTAAGTTTGGCCGCAGGTGCAAGGACAGGCTCAGTATGTGATTTTCGCAGATGCGAGAGTGGGCTCTTAGAAGAGGCATCGCATATGCGATTTATTTAACCGCACATGCAAAAAGGCCCGGTTATTTCGAGAATTTGTACATTTTTATTATTTTAATATTTAGAGCTCGATAAGAGGCGACTTTTGAGAAATTTTCATCACAAGTTTGTGGGTAAGCAATTTTCAATTGGAATTTTTATATACCTTGAATCCCCATGGATTTATACACCTTAAACAAAGAATTTTGAAGAAACAATTAGGAATTTTGTCTAACACTTAAGAGGATCAATATTGAGGATTTGAGAGTCAATTTGGACTTAGTTTTGGAATCTAATCACATATTTGGATTCGTGAATTTATGGGTAGTCGGGATCTGCCCCTTGACTGGGTTTTGACCATGTGGGTCCGAGTTGATTTTCTATTTTTTTTGAATCGAATAAAGATTGAAGCTTTATTATTTGGAATTGATTCCTATGGCTTTGTTTGACGTTATTGAGTTGTTTGGCTAGGTTCGAACCGGTTGGAGGTGATTTCTAAGGGAAAGACGTTCGTGGAGTATTAGTTTTGCTCGTTCGAGGTAAGTATCTTGCTTAATCTTTTTGTGAGAAAATAATTCTTAGGATGTGACCTTATTTAGCTAATTGAAATGTGTATAAAATGACGTATATGCGAGATAACGAGCATATATGCGGGTGCCATATAATATTTCGATCGGGTTAGATTTTAGGCTTCTATGATGCCTCGTTTGATTGTGTGCTTCCGTAATTCATGTTTTGATCATTTATACGTCTATGTGAACTTGTTCAATCATGCTAGAAACTGTGTGTATAACTTGATTCCCTATTTGAGCATAATGCTTATTATTTTTGGCGTACCCGCCTAATCTAAGTAGTAGTTGTGCACTTTTCATATGCATACACTTTAGCATGCGATTTTTCTCACTCCATGAGTATGTGATTTGATATCTATTGTTCATATATATGTATTCTTGCATATGTTTTCTGTGATATAGATTGGTTTGACAATGTAAGTTGTCCGTAGGGTGATTATGATTATTGTAACGATCCGGCCGGTCTTTTTTCAGAATTTACGCCCCAACCCCCTATTAACTGCTTTCCCCAAGTTTATTTCTGCTATTTTGATTTGCCAGGATGTTGAGTCTTGAGTTTCGGAGAGTTTTGGGACACTTAGTCCCTAAATGAGAGCTTAAGTGTTGGAAAACTGACCATAGTCGGAATAGTGTGAAGACGGCCTCGGAATGGAAATTCGATGGTTCCGTTAGCTCCGTTAGGTAATTTCGGGGTTGGGAGCTTGTTCGGAATGTGTTTTGGAGGTCCGTAGCTAATATAGGCTTGAAATGCCGAAGTTTGAATTTTTGAAGTGTCCGGTCCGATAGTGAGATTTTGATCCGAAGGTCGGAATGGAATTCCGGAAGTTGCAGTAGTTCTGTCATGTCATATGGGATGTGTGTGCAAAATTTCAGGTAATTCGAACGTATTTTGGTTAGGTTTTTGATCGAAAGCGTATTTTGAGGGAATTTGAAGTTCTTAGGCTTAAATCCTTGATTAATTCGAGTTTCCGACGTTGTTTTAGGTGGTATAAGGATTGGTACAAGTTTGAATGATGTTATGGGATATGTCCGTAGGTTTGATTGAGGACCAGGGGCCTCGGGTGTGTTTCGGATGCTCAACGGGACATTTTGAGTTTTTAGAAAACTGCAGAATTTTGCTTCAGCTGTTGCAGACTTTTTCTTCTTCGCGATCGCATCCCTCCCTCTGCGTTCGCATTGAGCGATTCCGGAGAGGGGTGGTTTTTGTTCTACACGATCGCATTCACTTGTTCGCAATTGCAGAAGTCAGCCTTTCTCCTTCTTCGCGTTCGCAATTGATTTTATGCGTTCGCATAGTGGAAATCTGGAGCTAGTAAATTCCTTGCATTTTCCTCTTCGCGATCGCGTGGCCCTGTTCGCGATCGCGTACGTCTGTTTCTTTCTCTTCTGCGATTGCAGGCCCTAGGCTGCGTTTGCATAGGCTATTCTGGAGCCTTAAAATTTTTACCCTTCGCGATCGCATACGCCTTCCCGCGATCGCATTGAACAAAATACCTGGGCAGTTATAAACTTTCAAAAACCGAGGGTTAGCCATTTTTATCAAAACACAAGCTTGGGAGCTCGGATTTGAGGGAGATTTCGAGGGTTTTTCAGGGACAACAATTGGGTAACGATTCTATACTCCATTTTACTTATAACCCATTAATCTAATCATGAATTCCTCGTTTAATTTCGGATTTTAAATAAAAAATTGGTAAAACTTCCTAGACCAAATTATTGAGTTTTGAGTGGGTGTTTGACCTCCGATTTGAGAGATTTTTACATGGTTAGACTCGTGAGAGTATGAGAGTTCTGAATATGTTAATTTCATCCGATTCCGAGACGCTGGTCTGAGGGGCGTTTTGGTCAATTTACCTAATTTCGCGTCTTAGCTTTGAATTAAATCGTAGAATCAGTTGCTTGAGATGTTATTTACGATATGTAATTGAATTGAATAGATTTGGGCCATTTGGAGTCGGATACTCGTGGCAAACGTGTGGTTTCGAGTTGATTTTGGAGCCGGTTCGAGGTAAGTGGCTTGTCTAACCTTGTGTGGGGGACCCTCTCCACTTAGGATATGATATTTGGTAATTGAATGCCTTGTACGTGAGGTGACGAGCGCGTAATTGAGCTAATTGTTGAAAATCCGGGTTTACTTTAAGTACTTAAACTGAGTTCTTTTCTTACATGTTTTATTCTACATGCAAATATAGCCTGTGTTAGTTTAGAGGAGTATGATTAGTTGAATTAATTGCATGTTTGCTTAAACTGCCTTAATTGCATTACGTGAAGCATGTTAGACTAGAATTTACTGTTTACTCATTACGGACTTAGTATTTATTTTGATGTCCTTGAGCTGTTGTTGTGTGTTTTAAAATGGGACTACGGGACGGCATCCCGGGAGATTCCCTGTGCATAATTATGGTCTGGATTGAGGTGCGGGATACCAAGAGATCCCTGGCATATGTATTGAGGATACCAAGAGATCCTCGGGATACCAAGAGATCCCGATTATATATCTTGCTGGGAGGGGTATTCCCTTGTAGTTGTTTTTATCTTTTATTCCAATATTGCACTATTAATATACTGTGTAGATCTTTATTATCGATTCTCAGTTTTACTGCTTATTGCCCTATCATTACATTATATATATATTTATCTCAGTAGGGCCCTGACCTTCCTCGTCACTACCCAACGGAGGTTAGGCTTGGCACTTACTGAGTACCGCTGTGGTGTACTCATGCCCTTTCTGCGCATGTTTTTCATGTGCAGATCTAGGTACTGCTGCACAGACTTATCACCCCTTGAGGCAGGGAGCATTTCGGAGACTTCGAGGTACATCTGCCGCGTCCGCAGACCGAAGAGTCTCCTTCTTTACTCTATCTGTAGTGTTAGCCCCTCTATCGTACTATTGATGTAGACGTTTCTGGAGATTAGAGCACTTTACTGTATTCCTCTTAGCTTGTGTTCCCGTGAGTTTCCGGGTTTTGAGATAGTAATGTAGGATGCTGTGATGTGGAGTTGTATATGTCGGGTGGCATTTTATATACTGTTTCTCCTTTAAATTGTTCAGTTTTGACTATTATTCCGCAAGTTAGTTATGTTTATGCATTGTTAGGCTTACCTAGTTGTAGAGACTAGGCGCCATCACGACATGTTCACGGTGGGTGAACTGGGGTCGTGACAAGTTGGTATCAGAGCTCTAGGTTCATAGGAGTCACGGAACACAGGACAGTTTATTAGAGTCTCCTGATCGGTACGGAGACGTCTGTACTTATCTACGGGAGGCTATGTAACTGTTAGAAAATTCCACTTCATTTAATTTCCTTGTCGTGCGAGATTCTTGATATCACAACTAAACTTCTGTCTTTCTATTCTCTCACAGATGGTGAGGACACGCACTACCCGAGAGGATCAGGCACCCGCGCCCCTACTGCAGCCGTCAGAGGCCGGGGCCGGGGTAGAGGCCAATGACGCGTTTGTGGTGCAGCCAGAGCACCAGCGCGAGCTGCCATCGAGGTACCACCAGCAGTACCAGCCGGAGTCCAGACACCCGATACGTCTGCCACTACTACTCCAGCACTCCAGGAGACTTTGGCACAG
>NW_017671177.1:118141-134538 GCF_001879085.1 Nicotiana attenuata
GATCGCGTTACGTCTTGTTTCTTTCTCTTCTGCGATTGCACGGCCCTAGGCTGCATTCGCATTAGGCTTATTAGTGGACGACCTAATTAAAACGTTTTACCCTCGCGATCGCATACCGCCTTCCGCGATCGCATTGAACAAATACCTGGCAGTTATAAACTTACAAAACGAGGTTAGCCATTTTTCTCAAAACACAAGCTTGGGAGCTCGAATTTGAGGGAGATTTCGAGGGTCTTTCAGGGACAACGATTGGGTAACGATTCTATACTCCTTTTTTACTTATAACCCACTAATCTAATCATGAATTCCTCCTTTAATTTCGGATTTTGAATGAAAAATTGGTAAAACTTCCTAGACCAAATTATTGAGTTTTGAGTGGGTGTTTGACCTCCGATTGGAGAGATGTTTACATGGTTAGACTCGTGAGAGTATGAGGGTTTTGAATATGTTAATTTCATCCGATTCCGAGACGTTGGTCTGAGGGACATTTTGGTCATTTTACCTAATTTTGCGTCTTAGCTTTGAATTAAATCGTAGAATCAATTGCTTGAGATGTTATTTACGATATGTAATTGAATTGAATAGATTTGGGCCATTTGGAGTCGGATAATCATGGCAAACGTGTGGTTTCGAGTTGATTTTGGAGCCGATTCGAGGTAAGTGGCTTGTCTAACCTTGTGTGGGGGACCCTCTCCCCTTAGGATATGATATTTGATAATTGAATGCCTTGTACATGAGGTGACGAGCGCGTACTTGAGCTAATTGTTGAAAATCCGGGTTTACTTTAAGTATTTAAACTGAGTTCTTTTCTTACTTGTTTTATTCTATATGCAAATATAGCCTGTGTTAGTTTAGAGGAGTATGATTAGTTGAATTAATTGCCTATTTCCTTAAACTACCTTAATTGCATTACGTGAAGCATGTTAGGCTAGAATTTACTTTTTACTCATTATGGACTTAGTATTTATTTTGATGTCCTTGAGCTGTTGCTGTGTGTTTTAAATTGGGACTACGGGATGGCATCCCGGGAGATTCCCTATGCGTAATTATGGCTTGATTGAGGTGCGGGATACCAAGAGATCCCTGGCACGTGTATTGAGGATACCAAGAGATCCTCGGGATACCAAGAGATCCCTGGCATATGTATTGAGGATACCAAGAGATCCTTGGGATACCAAGAGATCTCGATTATTTATCTTGCTGGGAGGGGTATTCCCTTGTAGTTGTTTTTATCTCTGTTTCCATTATTGCACTATTAATATACTGTGTAGATCTTTATTATCGATTCTCAGTTTTACTGCTTATTGCCCTATCATTACATTATATATATATTTATCTCAGTAGGGCCCTGACCTTCCTCGTCACTACCCAACCGAGGTTAGGCTTGGCACTTACTGAGTACCGCTGTGGTGTACTCATGCCCTTTCTGCGCATGTTTTTCATGTGCAGATCCAGGTACTGCTGCACAGACTTATCACCCTTGAGGCAGGGAGCATTTCGGAGACTTCGAGGTACATCTGCCGCGTCCGCAGACCGAAGAGTCTCCTTCTTTACTCTATCTGTAGTGTTAGCCCCTCTATCGTAATATTGATGTAGATGTTTCTGGAGATTAGAGCACTTTACTGTATTCCTCTTAGCTTGTTGCTGTGAGTTTCCGGGTTTGGGGATTGTAATGTAGGATGCTGTGATGTGGAGTTATATATGCCGGGCGGCATTTTATATACTGTTTCTCCTTTAAAAATTTTAGTTTTGACTATTATTCCGCAAGTTAGTTATGTTTTCGCATTGTCAGGCTTACCTAGTTGTAGAGACTAGACGCCATCATGACATGTTCACGGTGGGTGAACTGGGGTCGTGACAATTATGGTACGTGAGTTATCCTTGGGTTGTTATGATTATGGCATGTGAGTTGTTACGTGCGGTGATTATGATTATGGAAATTGAGTTGATAAAGATCCATCTCCTAAGGTTGCCCTCTCATGTTTCTTTCTTGATGGCGTATACGCGAATTATTGAGACGAATCAGTGTTTGGGTTAGGCGTATCTCTCTATATGCTTGTTCTGAAATATATACATTCTTTTTATACATATCTTCTGTATATGTTTCTTTACTTGGTAGATCATATCACGATACATATCTTCTCTATGTGTCGAACCGTGTATCTTGACTTGTTATACACGTATATCTTCTCTATATGCTCAACCGTTAGTTGCTTACAATGCTTGTGCATATCTTCTTTATATGCACCGTTACATATATTCATGGTTTGTACAAGTTTGATTAGTGAGTATCATTATCCACTCTGGCCACTAGCTCACCGAGCTTAGTCATGATACTTGCCAAGTACATAGGGTCGGTTGTACTTAAACTATACCATGTACTTAATTATGCAGATCCAAAAGTTGGACCCAACTGAGATTGCAAGTTATAGATGTTGCTATGGAGACTCGAGGTAGAGTTGCACCATGATCGCCGACTCTGGCATCTCCTTCTATTATTTCATTACTATTATTGTTCTAGATAGTGTATTGTATTAGCAGAGTTGTATTTATATGTTAGAGCTCATGACTTAGTGATGATAGTTTCTAGGGTATTGATGTTGTTACGATATCCCACCAAAGGGGTCGTAATGACACCTAGCCTTCAAGACTAGGCAAGCCAATTACTATCAAAAATATCAAATAGTCAAAACATGATACAATAAGTATGAATTAACATAAACAGCGAAATAGTGTTAACATAAGCCAAAATAGCAATACACAATACAACTCCCCAAAACTAGGTAGTACAGAGTTATGAGCTTTAAACCAGATACATAAGGAAATTCTCAAAATACAATACTGTTCGAATGTAAAAAATAACAGTATTAAAATGAAGAAAGGGACTCCAAGGGACTGAGATTGTCATGCAGCACTACCTTGAATCATCTCGAACAACTTATGATCTCACTCTCGAAGTTTGTTGCCTCTAATGTCCGGATCTACATAAAAATGTGCAAAAGTATAGTATGAGTACGGGACAACGTGTACTCAGTAAAAACAAGACTAAACTCGGTGAAGTAGTGACGAGGTTTAAGTGATGTGATACTTACTAATCAAAGAATTCGATAACAACTTGCAACAAGAATATATAACAGAATACGATACCATCAATCTCGTTAAAAGATATGACATCAACTTAACATAGGAAAAATCCATTTTTGACAATCAAATCCTAAAATTATAATAAAGGCATAGGAGGGCATGTTAAGAACAACGTGATAATGGATAAAAATTCACGACCAAACCTTTAAAATACATGTGCATGATCAAGAATGCGACCCTTATATCGCCACATGATCATCAATTGTGAAATGCCACCCTTATGCTCCAGATATATATATCAAGAATGCCATCCTTATACTGCCACATATGCTTAATCAAGAATTTCACCCTTATACCGCCCATGTGCATAATCAAACATGGTACCATAATCCGCGTGTACGCCATTAACAGAGAAACATGAGAGGGCGACCCTTGGTGAATAGGTCTCCATCCACACGTTGCATGATAACAGTCTCGTGCATAACAATAATCATAAGCGCACAGCAAAAATATGCCACAATATCAATTACAATCTCATGGAAAAAACCTCGTACCTCGTATTAATCACAATCGCACCCAATCAATCCGCCCCAGAAGTCCACATGTGCCATTATCATAACAATGTAATATGCCAAATTATCATCAAAAGATATATGCTCATAATTTGTCAATAAGGTTCACAAGGACATGATAATAGTAAAATATGATTGAGTATTCAACATACAAAACATGACTACGACTAAGTCAATTATAGAATCAAGTTCATGTGGTCATAAAGTGATTAAGCATGTTTCATATAAAGCATATCATCAAGACAAGGCATATTAGAAGCCTAAGGTCTAAAACGGTCATAAACCACACATAGCACCCATATACACGCTCGTCACCTTGCGTACACGTCGCTTTACTCATAACACAATTAGGCAAATAAGGCCAAATCCTAAGGGGTACTCCCCTACACAAGGTTAGACAAGATACTTACCTTAATAGCCCAAAATCCTCTAAAATAGCCTTTCCTCTAAACATCACTTTCATTCGGCTCATATCTAGCCAAAAACAACTCAATGGCATCAAGCAATGCTATAGAAACAATTCCAAACAATAAAGTTCCAATATTTATCCAATTTCCAAAAAGTCAATCTCGGGCCCACATAGTCAAAACACGTGTCAAGGGATAGATCCCGATTACCTATAATCCGACGAGTCCAAATATGTAATTAGATTCCAAAATCGAGTCCAAATTGACTCTCAAACTCCCAATATTTATTTTTCAAAACATAGTCAAAACCCCACTAAAATTCTCATCCACATCCGAGAATCTTGGTGTAATAATCCATGTAAATTAAATAATATAAAGAAATTAAGTATATATTACTTACCCTCTTGCCTTGATTGAAAAATCTCTTCTAAGTTGCCCATCTCTAAGTCAAGGGCTCAAGATATAAGAAAATTGGTCTAAGTCCCAAATTCTCTTCTTAATAATCAGCTGCAAAAGTGGCAAATGCAACCACAGATTTGCAATTGCGAGCCTCGCAAATTCAAAAAGTGTCTTGCAAAAGCGAACAGGCTCCCTCAGCTTCAGTAATCGCAATTGTGATTAAAAATCTCGCAAATGCGACCAAGTGTCGCAAATATGGACTCTCCTTTGCAATTGTGAATGTCGTAGTTGCTACACCAGCTTTGCAAATACGAAGTTGACCTTCACAGGAATCCTTCGTAAAAGTGACCAGGACTCCGCATGTCATGACCAAACTCCCACCATAGGCCGTGTTGACACTCAACACTATCGTTAGGCAAGCCAACAATAAATCATTACCACAATTGACTGCTCATAATATTTTTTAAATCAAGTAATGAAAATAAGTAAGTGGAAGTAGATTTGGGAACCATGTTAAAATATCATCATCTTAGCCCAGATACGAAATATGAACAAAATAAAAGGTTGAATGTCATAACAGTGATAAATTAAAGATAACTGTCTAAATTTCCAAAATCCAGTGCCACAAGTACATGAGCATCTATTAGAATATACAAACTACTACACCTACTCTCTAAATAAAAGTATATAGAATACAAAGATAATAAGGAAGGAGACTCTGTGTGCTACAAGCCTAAACATGGAAGGCAGTTCAGAAACTAAGTCTCCCAACAAGCGCGTTTACTCGCCCGGGTGACCACCAGAAGTACCTGTCTCAGTGCATGTACAATTCATATAGAAGTGTAGTATGAGTATGTAACTCAACACGTACCCAGTAAGTATCTCGTTTAACCTTAAAAAAGTAGTAGCGATGGGCCGCCATCTACACTTAGTAGTGGTCCAAAAAATAATGGACAATAAAGTAGACAAGTATGAAATATAGCAAGTGATGAAAACACAATAATGTGAATAACATAATTTATAATAGAAGAATAAATATAAATTCATCAAATACCAAATACTCCCTTAAATAGAATATATGTGACCAATATCAGGCATAAATGTCAAATCTCGAGTCAGGAAACTCATATATACACAGACTCCCTATTGAATATTACGTTTGATTTTGTCGAGGCGAACGACCCTATCCCATAAGAGTGGTGTTACATGATACTGCCGAGGTGAACAACCTACTTACCTAAGAATATTTCATAATATTGCTGAGGCAAACAGCCTGATCCCATAAGAACGATGACACTTTCAACGAGTCACAAGACCAACTCGCGAAGATACGTGTGAGTTTAAGTAATCATGGAAATACCGATCAAATAAGCTCAACAAAAGGATATGAAAATAAGAGAAAGCATAACTCTACCGATAACAAGTAGCCCTCCTAAATCTTAAAGTAACAAGGCTTGATCAACTACTTAAATTCTAGTCTCAAGCTCAATCATGAATTTAAGTATTTAACCAAGGAAGGTTAATTTAGATAGTATAGTTAAGGCATGATCTAAGTCTATGTCTACCCAGATATAGTCGAGAATCTAGCATACGCACGGACACTCATCAACTCGTACGTGAATAGCTCCCATAGCAAGTAGCACATTGCAATTAGAATACCTATAGGGAATAAATTTCCACGTACAAGATTAGGCAAGAGACCTACCTTGCATCAAAATCTAACAATCGGCTCTCACACCTTACTAACACCTCAAACCAATGCCGAGCAACTTGAAACTAGCCATAAGAATGTGCAAAACCAACACCGGTGCTACAACAAAAAGGGGCTTTAGCGGCAATAAAAAAGGTCATTGGCGGCAATAACAATTGCCGCTATACCATTTACCGGCCATTGATGTTTAGCCGCTGATATTGGGGTCGGCAAAGCTTTTAGCGGCGTTTCTCAAAAAAGCTGGTAAAGGTGTGACTTATTGCCGCTAAATATGATTTGTTTTAACGGCAATTGTTTACGATAATTATGATGGCTGCTAATTCCAATCTAAAAACGGCTACTAATGCTCTTTGTACGTCCATTTTTATAGCCGCTAAATTCAAAATATTTGTCGCTATAGGTCCATAGCTTTAGCGGTAATTGTTTTGTGGAAATTAGAATAGCTATAATATTCCTTCTGAAAACGAATTAGTATGCCCTTTTAGCATCCATTTTAATGGCTAGTAAATTCAATTAAATTGCCGCTAAAAATTATTTTTAACAACAATTATAATGGCTAAAATATCCCCTGTGGAAACATCATAATTTGCCCTTTTAGCATCTATTTTTGTAGCCAGTATATTCTGTTAAATTGTCACTAAGTCATAAGCTATAACGATAATAGTTTAGCCACCATTAATAATAGCTACTACATTCATTCAAAAAATGATCCAAATAATAAAACATAATAATGTTGATTCATAAAAACATAATGTATCTCATTAAATCTTAACAAACAAAAGGAAGTACTAATCCAAAATAGTAATATCACGGTAACTTAAAAAATAAACTTATATTGTTTGAAGCAAATAGCTATTGTTGTTATATAACTAATCCTAACAAATAATAGTCTTCAAATAATTTCTGCAATGCTTCATCATTTAGAAATCTTCCACCGGCTAAATTATCGATCATCAGACTGTATGACCTGAAATGACAAAATAACTATGTCAATAGATAAAATATAATAGTCTTCAACTGGGATGTTTATCGAGCAAACATTGCCCCAAGCTAAAGTTGTTTTACTGTAGAATGACAGTTCCATTTTTTCTATAGAATAAGACATAACAAATCCGACCGAAATAAATCAAACTGCAATAGTGTAGATAAGAAGTAAATCAGAGGAATTTGCAAGATATCAAGCAAATCAGAAAAAGATTTAAGCTTTCAAAAGTGTGCAAGATCTCCAGGGCAATAAGGGTGAAAAGCACTCCAACTAGTTTCTCATGTATTATCCAGAAAGTTACGCCACGATAAATGACTATGATTTTTGTGATAATCAGTCCTGTCCAGATAAAGGTTCCTGGTCAGTAACGACTAAATCTACAGATAAAGAAGGTTAAACATTTCGTTTCTTTCTAAGGACATCCCTTCCATATGGTATATTAGTATCAGCATGACAAAAAGTACACTTCACAGATATGAATATTCTCTCCAAAAACGGCACTAATTGTAACTTCTTCAAGACCTCAAGGGCTGTGACAAACCAGGATAGCTCATAAATACCATATAAATTTCAAATTGATGAAATAATAATCAACAGTTCAATCAAACAAAAGCATTGGTTCAATTCAAACTTCTTTATTTCTTATAGCAACAAACCAATCCACATTGTCTACCCTAATGTTTGAACACTTTCTATGAGCTTGTAAATTGTTTCGTGAAGTGGTAAGATTCAGCACGCTGCAAGAATCAAATAGATCCCACCAACCATCATCATATCCAAAACAACCATGCTTAGAGACACCATGAAAGCTATCATTATAGCCAACGGTAGGTTTATTCAGTGTAGCTACATTATCAAAATCCAATTAGTGACACCAGCAAAACCTAAAGGTGAGAATATCACGGTACTTGATGCTCCGACTCCTAATGGGAATCGAGCTCAATCGTCTACTGAACAAGCTGCTGATTTGAAGGATCCTAAGACAACAGATGGTACAGTTGGTGCATGTACATGATCAACCAGCTGTTGTACCTGCTGAATCATTTGAAAAAAACAGCAGGCTCTAAAACTACAGCTTTGAGTAGGGTTTCATAGGTCTGCAATGGGGTAAAGCAAGTCTCTGAAGACCCTACTGTTGATCATGTTTCAGATGAAGGATGTACTTAAGTTTGTCAAGGTAATGAAGTTGTGCAGCAACTTAATAATGGACAGGGGCAGATTAACGTTGTGACTGATGCAACTGTTGCACGTGCTGAACTAGTTGAAAACCAGTAGGCTTTAAATCTATTGTTGTGCATGATGAGAGGCAAGAACTTGAGTGTGTTGATATTTTGGATAGTGTAGCTGCTACAGGTGATAAGACAATGCTTGAACAAGCTGAGAACCGTCCAAATAGTCCATCTGATCAGGCCAATGCTGAGCTTAATCTAGGGTGCGATGTCGCTAGTGAAGTGCAAAATACATTGTTTTCTAATAAAGCAGGTACACAAGAAAGTCTGATGAACATATGATTGTAAGGATGGATGGGAATCGCTTGCTATGGTTGCACTGATGGACAGAGAAGAAGAGATATGCAACACAGAATCAACAGAACTAATGAACGTGCAAGGGTTTGAGGAAGTTGCTAGATCAATATGTCCTGAAAGAGGATCTACTTCCTTTTCTTCTCCTATTTCTGTTACAAACAAACTGCAAGATGTAGTAGTACATGAGGAACCCACACCACTGATGTTAATTCACTGAGTTAACTTGGCCAAATATTTTTATGATAGATTTTGCTGCAAACGATGGAACAAAACAGCAAGAGGAAAATAGGAAGCATCTTCGGACAATAAAATTTACTAACTAGTCCCAACTTAAGTAATTGCAATTGATATATAGTTATCGTTAATGTCAGATTGTCAAGTGTACAGAAATTAAACTCGGACAACAAAATGACGTGTGCGTGTATATCATCAAGGGGATGCACGGTTGTTGTAGTAATAGCACTCGACTTTCCATTATCTCACTGCCTATCAGCCCTTAATTTTACCTTTTCTACAGTTGTTGCTTTTTATTCTTCTTCTTTCTGTATTTCCTTAAGGGCCAAGCACTACAATATGTCCAAAGGAAAATTAGCTTTAGTTGCAATGGTGGTGTTCCTTTAGATTTTGTATCAACAGTATGTACTGTGAATGCCACCAATTACAAGGGAGAAGAAGAAGCTGACAGACTAATATCTTTGCCAGGTCAACCGAAGGCAGAAAAGCTTTCAGTTAGCTTTTCTAATATAAAGGGACGTAAGTGCTCAAAATATCTTGGGTTTACATAAAAAGGAGATTGAAGCATCTATATGATGCAATCATATCACGCATAAATTCACTACCTAGCTAATATATGATGCTTTTAACCCGACGCTAACATGCTTTTATGTTCTTCAAAACCTGATGCTTTTATATTTCAGTTAGCTTCACAGGTGAAAAGTATCTTTAGTACACCAAATGATAAATAGTGTTTCAATACATACAGTGAAGCTTATAAGACCTCCGAAATAATAATTAGTCCCATTGCCCACTGAAATAGAGGAAAAAGTTAACAGCAATCTTTTGTGTTTAATAGTTGCTCATACTTCAATCTAAAAATAGTGGTCAGGTGTAGTAGTCCATTTTCCTACTGTATAAAACCAATTCAAGATAAGTAGTGTTTCAGAAACATGGAGAGTGAACGGAAATATTTCACCTTTAGTCAGAAATATTCTGGATGGTGTTTCAAATAGTAAAAAACTCAAACAGTAGTGCACTGAAGGATAAAGATGAGTAGTACCGTGATAAAGTGAAGTATTTTATGCAACACTGTGTATCCTTGATGTTTGTGGTACTCGTTCATGGCCGTTGTTGGCGTCAGGGACCTGATAAATATTCACACATTAGATAACAATACTTTTGTAGGATTAAAATTTCATTAAGAATGTCTAGAACTTATGAAATCGAGTTACCTGTTCACTTGAGGTGCCATCGATATTTTGAGGCATAGGTTCATTAGAAGTATATTTGCGCATGAGTTGTCTCATTTCGAGTAATTCTGATTGCATCTTCTCTTGATTTTGTTTCATCAGGTTCATTTCTTCATTGTGTTTATCCTTTAACTCGGTTATCTCTTGTTCTAACCTTTGTACAGCCTCATTAGACGAATCCTCCCCAACAATATTTTCTAAGGAAGATTTACTACCCCATAGAACAGAAGGAGTTGGACCAAGTCCTAAGCCACGAATATACCCACTTTTGTCATTTCCGAGTACCTGGGAATACACATCGCCTTCCCAAGCAACGCTGCGAGGAGGTTGGTCAGCAGAGCTCTCGCTATTTCTCGTCCTTTCATTTATCATTTCCTAACAATAGAATACATAATAAATCCAATTTGGAATTCATTTATTCGCTTTTAAGTTTTTTTCCTAACTATTTCATAATTTAGAAATTAAAAGGAAAAAGAAATCTTACAATTGCCTTGACAGAATCATCATCCAATGGTCTACCATCCTTGCGTTTTTTATGAGTTAATATGAAAAATTTTGCTCGTGTAGGCTCTATCCCATTTACATCCTAATACAATAAAGTTGATGTGAGATATGCATTAAAAAAGTATTTTAAAATATTATAGTTAGTACTTTTTACAGGTTTACCTGCTCATCCATCAAGGTAGCAATACTTTTAGATCCTCCTGTATGAGGCATCTTTTGATTGGCCCTATTATTTCTATTTGCTAGGGTACACCTCTATCGTTAAAATATTAAAAGAACATCTTAGTAATTGTAAATAAAAATTGAGCATAACTAAAATCCAAACACTGAAAATAATCAACTAGGGGTGTTTTAAAGATTTAATTGTTGATACCTTAGCTTTATCCGAAAACCAATAAGAGACAAGACCACTCCATTGACCCCTCGGTATACGACTTGGTCTATTTTTCAGCAAAGCGTCTTTAGTCTTATATTTTCGCATGTACTCACCTTTTAACTCGCACTTGTAGTCTTTCCATTTCTTTCCTAGTGACTTTAAGACATAAGCTTCTCCCCGTTTAGGGATAGAGAACTTCTTCTGCAAAATAAAGCCAATATTTAGAAGGAAATATCATGTATAAAAGTTCATATAGTAATAATAATAATAATAATAATAATAATAATAATAATAATGATAATAACATCAACAACAATATACCCTCACAAAATCCACCAATTTCTTCTTTTCCTCCTTGTCAAAATTTCTCCAATCATCTGCATGTAGAGGTGTTAGTTCTGGAGTTCTCGCGATAATTCCTAGAAAGCTAGCAAGCTTTCGACCTTTTTCCCCAATAGCTTGGTTACGATTACTAAACGGCACATCAACTATCTTCCCCGGAGGAAGCTTCCAAATATCATTTAGTAAAATAGGCCCGCAAACCTTTCTTGGCTCTGAATTACCTAGAATGGAAGACTTGAAGGTCATCAAATGGCAAAAACTTATATGGTTAAGCACCTAAGAGATGCTCCAAAAGCTGTTAAATAACAGTATCATGATAAAACAACAGAAAGCAATGTTCATAATAAGTAGACCAACTAAAAGATGTAAATGATAAAATCAAGCCCATGGAGGAACTCCTAAATCAATGTTATGTGCTGTAATTTCTGCACCATATAACATTCATGTACTAGATGTGCTAATAGCTTAAGCAGATCACTGTTTCATCTCATTGACAGGAACAAGATAAATATATGAAAGCAACCAATTCTTATACTTCCGCAAAACTGATATGGAATTCCTAATGTTAATCGAATTACAAAAGTTTACAACAGTGCACTTCAGTTCTTCATTTACTGATGCATAAAGACCTTCCCCTATTATTAGAGAAAACTAAAAGCTACAACTCACTTTATTCCAACAATCTTTACATTTTAAGAGCTTATTTCCTACTGAAGTCACCAAACTCATAACAAACAGACTACCTCTGCCTCTCCACAGCCACAACAACTTTTCTTTCCCCTCCCAAATACTCTAAAATAAAGCAAATTTGCATTGAAGATATAATAAATACAAGCAAACAACAATTTAATTTTTTTGCTAGTAACATTATATAAAAAAGTACAAAATAAAAGTTACAGAAAATTTCAGTTGCTAATTACACAATAAAAACTAGTTAGATTAATCAAAGTTTTCACACAATTAAGATTTGAAAGCAATCCCAGAAAAAAGTGTTACCTGATTCATCATCATTATGTTGAGCCTCTGTGCCACCAGCAGAACTATTCAACTCATTAGATTGCTCATCATGTGCTTGATATTCAGAGAAGTTTCGACTATCCATTAACTGCTCTATATAAGGTTGGGCTGCAGAGTGGTTTTGACCATCCATCAACTGCTCAATATAAGGTCGCACATCTTCATCATCATCTTATTCAATTATCAGTCGCTTGTGACCTCTAGTTTGCATAGTTCCTTCTCCAAAATAAAGAAATTATCTAGTTGTATCAAGTTATACTAGTACCAGATTAAATCAAACAGATCAGCAGGTCATATGCAAAGCAGGAGGAAGCATCATCCTTATCTCAAGATGTGAAAAAAAATTAGCGATTCGTGCATACAAACACAGCATTGTAATAAAGATTGTTTTAGAGATAAGAGTTATTGATTAACTACAACAAAATTATCCCGTGACAATACCACCTTAGCATATCACAATTTAATGGATACAATAAGCAAAATATAAGGTAAAAAAAAAAGCACAACGAACTCACTCAAAAATCCAATATTTGAATTTCTGAAGTAAAATAATAACTAAACCTTAGAAGTTCTTAAATAACACTTGAAAGAAAAATATTCTATAAGTTCCAGCTATCTTATGTAGAATCACATTCATTTTCAATGTCATTTCCTCCCTCAACATTAGCTTCACCATCATTTAGAGAAGCTTGAGAATGTGCGTTTGTATCAATTACAATCCCATCGACACCACTTCTTACCCAATCATTATACTCATCTTCGAGAACACGAGCATTTTTTATGAGAGCCAAGTCAGTGGCATCACTCTTTATTGATGACTCAAACTGCAAACTATTTTCATCTTCCATATTAAAAATATCTCGAGGTTCAATTAACCTAGGGACAAACCATTCCTGATCTTGAGGATCTTGTACAAATATTAGTTGTTGAGCTTGTTCTACAAAAATAAAGGGCTCATGACGTTCTCGAACGCCAGAGTCTGTTAGGTGTGAGAAACTCACAAGTGTGAAACCCAAGTCACCTTCCTTAACTCCTCTACCTTTAGTTACATCAATCCAATCACACTTAAATAAGACAACCTTAAATTCTTCATAGTAGTTTAACTCCACAATATCATTCAATCTTCCATAATATGTGATATTTTCAGACTTTGGAGCATTATCACTTGTACTTGCATAACTTTCAGTCTTTGAAACGACCATAACACCACTATTTTGCGTCACCTTGAATTCTTCACTTTGTTTCGTTCGGAATCGATACCCGTTATTTACATCGAATGCACTGAATCTTTTTGCAATGTAACTCGGCCCTTGTGCAAGGACTTTAACATCTTTTAAGATCTTAGATGTGGCTTCCAACTCCTTTACCTAACCAAATAGAAGATACAACTATAAACGTGGATATCTGTACAAGGACAATAATTTAACATGACCAATGACTTAGTCCTACTACTTACATGCTCCTTGAACCACTCATGAAATGTATCGAAATGCACACGGTCAAGTTGATGTTGTGTCAAACGACGCTTACGATGTGATCTCTTGATTTCAGCAATATGTTCCATATTAATGTAACTCGCACATATCATTTTTTTAATTAAATAAGTAATATACATATATTAAATAATAAATATAACACTTACTTTTTATAATTCCCAACCACTTCTGACTCACAATTGAAAAGCACATGTCGATGTGCTTGCAACCATGTTTTCTCATCCAACTCAAATACATCTACTCCACCGTACGACTCCCCGACAATTGAAAAAAGACATTCTTCTTTACTATTCTCATGTTCAATTCCATCACCGTATTTTTTTGAACAATAAGACCTTGAATCTCCTCCTTCCAAATATCGTGAGCAAAATGCCATACACTCATTTGCTATGTATGCTTCTGCTATTGAACCTTCTGGACATGCACCATTACGAACATATGATTTTAAAGTACCCAAGAACCTATGGAATAAAATAATGGTATTACTTTGATATCATAATATTTAACAACTAAAGATATATGATAAAGATTCAGCAATATTCTTGATACCTCTCAATTGGGTACATTCAGCAATAATGTACCAGCCCCGCATGTTTGTAACGACCCGACCGGTCGTTTTTAGAATTCACGCCCCGATCCCCCATTAACTGTTTCCCCTAAGTTCATTTCTGCTATTTTGGTTTGCCGGGACGTTCGGTGTTGAGTTTTGGAGAGTTTTGGGACACTTAGTCCCCTAAATGAGAGCTTAAGTGTTGAAAAGTGGTCCATAGTTGGAACAGTGTGAAGACGACCTCGGAATGGAAATCCGATGGTTATGTTAGCTCCGTTAGGTGATTTCGGGGTTGGGAGCGTGTTCGGGATGTATTTTGGAAGTCCCTAGCTCATTTAGGCTTGAAATGCCGAAGTTTGAATTTTTGAAGTTTCCGGTCCGATAGTGAGATTTTGATCCGAGGGTCGGAATATAATTCCGGAAGTTGCAGTAGTTCTGTCATGTCATTTGGGATGTGTGTGCAAAATTTCAGGTCATTCGGACGAGGTTAGGGTAGGTTTTTGATCGAAAGCGTGTTTGGTTGGAATTTGAAGTTCTTAGGCTTGAATCTTTGATTAATTCGGGTTTCCGGCGTTGTTTAGGTGTTTTCAAGATTGGTACAAGTTTGAATAAGGTATTAGGTGGTATTGGTACTTTTGGTTGAGGTCCCGGGGGCCTCGGGATGATTTCGGGTGGTTAACGGAAGAGTTTTGGAAGTTGAGAAGTAGCAGCACTGCTGCTTCTGGTATCTTTCCGCTTCTGCGGCTTGGGAACCGCAGAAGCGGCCTTGGTCGTCGCAGAAGCGAGATTAGCCCTCCCTCTCAGGAACCGCAGAAGCGGTCGCTATTCCGCAGAAGCGGAACCGCATGAGCGTTATGTGTCCGCAGAAGCGGACTCTGGTCCATTAAGTGAAAACCGCAGAAGCAGTTGTTTTTCCGCGTATGCGGGACCGCAGAAGCGGAAATCCCTGGGCAGAAATAGAAATGTCGAGGGTTTGAGTTCATAAGTTACAAAATCAATTGAGAGCTCGGGAGAGGGCGATTTTGAGTGGGTTTTGAAGAGAAGATTTATTGGGTAACGTTTCTTAATCCCTTCTAGTTATATTTCATTATTTTGTAGTTAAATCCATCATTAAAATTCGAATTTGGGCCTAAAATTGGAGGAATTTGGTTAGAACTTCTTAGGCCAAACTTTGGGATTTTGAGTGAGCATTTGACCCCCGATTTGGGAGATTTTTATATGGTTAGACTCGTGAGAATACGAGGGTTCTGAAAATGTAAAAATTATTTGATTCCGAGGCGTTGGCCTGAAGGGCATTTTGGTCATTTCACCTAATTTCACGCCGTAGCCTTGAATTAAATAGTAGAATCAGTTGCTTGAGATGTTATTTACAATTTGTGATTTAATTGAATAGATTTGGGCAATTTGGAGTCGAGTACTCGTGGCAAGAACGTTGTTGCTAGTTGATTTTAGCCGGTTCGAGGTTAGTATCTTGCCTAACCTTGTGTGGGGGACTTCCCCTTAGGATTTGAGTCTTCTTTGTTGATTGTATTCCTTGTACGCGAGGTGACGAGTGCGTGCTCGGATTTATTTGTGGAAAATTGCCCCTTTTAGGCTCTTAGATCCTTATAATCACCGAATATGAAGTTGTCCTTGGTACGATTGAGCTCCCTGTTATTAGTTTCACCTCTACATGACTTACTTGGAATTATTTGCCCTTTTTGGTTATTCTTGTTGCCTAATTGACTTTTACTTGTTTAACTGTAGGCATTTACCCTTCTATAGTCACATTATCATTCCTAACTGCTTGTCTTTATCTGGGAAGCATTATTTCTATCTCTCGTGTAATTAATTGGCCTTAATTGGAAAGAAGTTAGATATCCTATGTTTAGTGGATACTTCCTTAATTGTAATTATTTGATTCATGTTAACTTCCTTGTTGTAGAACTGAGCATTATGGAAGCGTTATTTCGTATTATCTCT
>NW_017671177.1:134928-250998 GCF_001879085.1 Nicotiana attenuata
ATGTGGCGGAATAAGGTGGGAACATTGTGATGCACGTGTGGCGAAATAAGGCGGTGCTTATTATGTTACTAATTGCACACGTGGCGTAATAAGGTGGGCTATGTCAGGGGTTGATTGTAAAGAATTGTGACGGCCTGTGGAGGCATTCTTATTTGTTTAATATTGTGATTGTGGGTTGCTTACCTGTATGAGCTTTATCGCTTGGAAGTTGTGAGGTAATATCGTACGAGCGGTCCGTTCTCCCTTGCATGCTTACTAGCTGGTAGAGTCTTGTTAGAAAACATCTGCACAGGCATACACGTAGCTAAATACTCCTATTAGAGGTGATTTCCTCCTGATTTTTGCTAAAGGGTGGAGGTACGCCCCGGTTATCCATTATGTTTGTGAGAGCGGCCCTAGCTAGCCAGTTAGTTGTCAGCGTGACCATGAGATTGATGGGGCACAGGGTGCCAAGTGTTAGGTTTCAGATGTCGTGTCTTCGTGAGTTATGGTTTGTCTGAGACTTGGTGAAATTGTGGAAATAGTTGAGTAAGACCTTTGTGAGCATCATTGTAGGATATGAGTTATTGACTTGTTTTCTCCTTGCTGTGCTATGACTTTAGGACTGGATTGTGATTTTACCATCATTCGTATCATCATTTATTATATTCTCGTTGTTACTTGTTGTATTTTCCCCTTATTGTGAGTGGTAGCATTTTGGGTCATTCATGCAGTCTTTACCTAATTATATGTCGTTTTCCATTATTCCTATGATTATACTGTCTATTAACCGGTAGGTGCCTCGACTGTTCCTCGTCACTACTCCACCGGGGTTAGTCTTGGTACTTACTAGGCACCGCCGTGGTGTGCTCATGCTACTCTTCTGCACATTTTTGTTGTGCAGATACAGGTACTCCCGCTCAGTTCTGTCAGCCTTGGAAGGAGGCGTACCAGTAGAGACTTCAAGGTATATCTGCTACGTCCGCAGACCGAGGAGTCCCTTTCCAGCCTTCTGTAATAAGTATAGCTTTCCAGTATTTCTCATTTGTATAGATATTCTTGAGTCAGAGCCTCTTATGTATCCCCTTAGCTTGTGATTTGTGAGTTTCCGGGTTTTGGGAGTTTGTTAGCTTCGAGAATTGTTGTGATATGTGCCGAGCAGCACCTTAACACCGTTTTATTTTACCAGTTCAGTTTTGTTTTATTTTCTTCCGCAATTATGGTCTATCTTCCGCATTGTTAGGCTTACCTAGTCATAGGGACTAGGTGCCATCACGACATATTCATGGAGGGTGAACTGGGGTCGTGACAATGTTTAGCCTCGGTTGCCAAGTGAATAACCAAGTGTATCATAATAGTAAAGAATCCTGGGAGGAAAAGTTTCTCCATAGTAGACAATGTTTCTAGAATCTTTTCTTCAAGTAACTTTAACTCTTCTAGTTTTAGTTCTTTACTACATAGAACACGAAAGAATGTGCATAGTTCAATTAAAATGGAACTAACTCTTTTATCTACTGATCTCCGTAAGGCAAGAGGAAGAAGTTCTTGCATTATAACATGACAATCATGAGTTTTTAGCCCAGATATCTTTCGTTTGTGAAAGCAACGTGAGATATTAGACGCATAGCCATCTGGAAACTTGGCATTTTGTAGAACTTCATAAAATAACTCCTTTTCATTCGGAGACATTGTGAAAAAAGTAGGTGGAAGATATGCTCTCCCACTAGCTCGATATTGACGCCATAAACTTGGTCTTATTTTCATCTCCTTCAAGTCCAATCGAGCTTCTAAGTTGTCTTTAGACTTTTTACCAAGATCCAATAATGTATAAATTAAGTTATCACACACATTCTTTTCTATGTGCATCACATCAAGATTATGGCGCACCAAGTTCGACTTCCAATAAGGATGATCGGAGAAAATACTCCTCTTTTTCCTTGTATTTTTCATGACCCCACTTACCCCTTCGCTCGACTGGCCGAGAGTAAATTTTATATCTTTAACTTGATTCAGCACTAGTGACCCAGATACTGGACATGGTGCAGGCCTTGATTCTTGAGTCCCGTCAAACGATTTTGCATCATTTCGATATTTGTGTCCCGACTTCAAGAAGCGTCGATGCCCCATGTAACAAAACTTTCTTCCATGTCTGAGCCTTCTTGATTGAGTGTTTATGTTACAAGAAGGGCATGCAAACCGACCATAAGTGCACCATCCAGAGAGAGTACCATATGCTGGAAAATCATTTATAGTCCACATGAGAGCTGCTCGCATTTGAAATATTTCCTTAGTAGATGCATCGTATGTTTCGACCCTAACATCCCATAATTCATTCAACTCTTCTATTAAAGGTTGTAAAAAGACATCAATATTATTGCCATGTGCTTTTGGTCCAGGAATAAGTAAGGACAGTATGAAGAACTCTTGTTTCATGCACATCCATGGTGGAAGATTATATGGCATTAAAATCACTGGCCATGTACTGTGAACAGTTCGCATTGTGCCAAATGGATCAAACCCATCAGAAGCTAATCCTAGGCGCACATTGCGTGGATCTCCAGCAAATTCGGGATATTTACTATCAAAAATTTTCCAGGCTTCAGAATCTGCAGGATGCCATAGAACTCCATCTTTGTTGTGCTCTTCATGATGCCATCGCATTGCTTTAGACGTTTCTGAAGACATAAACAATCTTTGTAGCCTTGGTTTTAAAGGAAAATACCTTAGGACCTTGGCTGGAATTTTTCTAGCATCATTTTTCCATCTAGAAGCCCCACAAATTTTGCATTCATTGACATTCTTATTAGCGAACTCTTTCCTAAAAAGCATGCAATCGTTGGGACAAGCATGAATTTTTTCATACTTTAAGCCCAAGCATTCAACTATCTTTTTGGTCTCATAGAAAGAAGGAGGTAAGTTTTCTCCTTCAGGCAGTGCATCTTTCAAAAGTCCAAGCAGAGCATTAAAAGATTCATTTGACCACTTGAACATGCATTTTGTGCGATACATATGCAGCAAAAAGAACAGTTTGCTAAACTTCTTACATCCAGGATATAATTCTTCATTTGCCTCCTTCATGAGCCGTTAAAACTTATCCACCTCTTGATGGGGGTGATTTTCAGATGGATGAGCAGTACTCTCTTCTAAGTTTTTCTCTATGCCACATGTTTTACTAACGTCAGTATCCATGAACTGTGTAATACCTCCAAATGCATCATGTATCATTCCTCTCATATCATTACTCCTTTGAGTTGACTGGCTGCGGTCATTTGCTCGAGCATTGTTTGATCCCTTTAAAGACTCCCCATGACAAAACCAAGTATCATATGATGGTATAATACCATTAATAACAAGATGATCATATTTTCTAGCCCGATTTACTTGATGGATGAGCACACACTTCGTACAAGGACATGCAATTTTTTCTCCTTCTTGTTTTTCAGAAAAGGCATGATTTAAAAAATCCTCTACTCCATCTAAATATTCTTTACTAACTCTATCACAATACATCCATCTTTTATTTCTAGGATGTCCATGACGTTCAAGATATTCTTATCTTTTGTATAATTGCTGCAAGAGCTAAAAATTCATTAGTAAAAAGGAGGAATTAACAAAAATGTAGTTCAAATATATAAAATAATCATCCGCGAGAAGCCGCGAACAGTGAAAATGATACATAACACTTAGGACTCCTAAAAGAAATAGGCCCAATCCATAACGTAACATATCATACACTAAATCAGTCTAGTATTCAAGTTTTGATCCCACAAGGAAGGCATAACAGGAAATGTCTTCCCGATCATCTCCCTAATAGATAGCATTCAAAATACCAAAATTACCGAACAGTAATCCATTGCATTAAACCAATTCAGATATAAATCATAAAATATACTTTTGGGGTAATTTTTGCAACAACTAAATGTTGAAAACAAAGGTATTATATGGAATATTGATGGACGTGAGTTGAAAACAGAGGTGTAACCTGAAGCTGCATTACATGTGCTAGACAAATCTATAAATCTTTTTAATGTAGCAAATGTTCGGACTAATGAGAAAAGGCAAGTTGAAGCAGAAAATACAGATTTAAGAGAATGCAAAATGATTCACTCAATTTTATCGTGAGTAAATTATTGTACAACAAAGAACAAAGTTCTGTATATACTCGTTTATCTCTTTCTTCTATTCTATCTATTCTCAGTTATTCGATACTACTATTTTTTTTTCAGATTTCACTTCGAAATCTACTTTTAGTGTTCAAATATAAGTAAAAGATTATTCTGATCCTTTCAGACCTTCACGCGGACAAACTAACCAGTTGCAAAATATTTTGCGAACCTTTTAGCCGCTAAAACTCTTCTTTGTAATGAGGTAAAAATCAGTAATAAGCCTAATAATGCACTAAATCACCAAATAATAATATATATATATATATATATATATATATATATATATATATATATATATATATATATATATATATATTAGCAAATATATATCTACAATGTAAAAGGATGTACGATGTATACAATGTATCAAAAAGTCTTAGCAAATAATTTCAGGAATGACTAGTTAATGATAAGGGTAAAACAAAAAAAAAAGATTATCTTTTTCTTGATTTAGTATAGTGTAAAATATATTTTTAATATAGCGGACAAGTAAAAATGAACGCATGGATTATATATGTACCGACCCTAGTTTTCAGTTGCTAAAAAACAAATTTATAGAGATTCCCCATTAAAATTTGAAAAGTATGTTCCTTACGGAGGTGGACCTATGTTATGAAGTGAGGGGGTCACCGACACTCGGAAAGTTCAGCAAAATATTCATGAATACATGTATATATTTTTAGGATATACTAATATATTAGTAGTGATACCCCGTATACAAAGTAGATTTTGGTTGAAAGCAAAAGTGCACCCCGACCTTCAAATCCTGGATCCGCCTCTGATTCCTTATAATACGGGCAGATCTCATATTTTTTATTTGGGGTTAGACTGTTTATTTGAATTTTTACATGTTATTTGATGTTCACTTAGTAGTTGGCCTTATTTTTTTCCAATGTCAGTTCCTGGATGAGAACAAATCACTGATTCTGAAGATTGTTGAGAGCCAGAACTCTGGGAAACTAAGTGAATGTGCAGTGTAAGTTCAGTATATAATAAGTTTAAAAGTATGGTGACATTGTTGAAACTTGATCATAAAATATAAATTGGTGAGAATTTGTGCTAACTCTTTTGGTATGGAGAATTCGGAAAAGTAAGTTCAGTATATAATAAGAATTCAGAAATCCTTTTACATCAACAGGAGATATATATATATATATATATATATACACCATACTCGGGCAAAAAGTTTGAACATGGTTGAATTCATATCTCGACTACCGGCATTCAACTAGAACATCAATATGCATCAACTGACACTTAGAATATTTCTGAAAAATCACAAAAATAACAGTAGCCTTGAAAACAGAGGAACCAATTCAAAAATAAGAGAGTAACAGAGGAGGAATCAATTCAATTAATCGACTATCAATCTAACAACAACCAGATATCACAAACGACTTAGTAAACACAGAAAAAGCTATACTTTCGCTAATCCCAAAAGGCCGTAGTTGGATATCAAAAATCAAAAATCAAAATTGGAACCTGGTAAGCAAACACTTCTGCCGATTAAGAGCAGAAATTGAAGGAGACGAAGGCTTTCTGCAATAATTCTTGAAACCTACACGAAACAGAAGTTGAAGACGTTCAGGGCGAAGACTGAAGGAGAAGATTGACAGAGAAGACTGATAATAATCGAGCAGCATCAACCCAAAATTATATATAACTCGATCGAGAATGACCTGGGATGGCCGGAGACCGTGCAGGGCGGAGGTTTTTCAGTGATGCTGCGCAGGTTTTCCGTCGTTCTTCCTATCGTTCTAATTACAGGCGCCGTTCTGTATCATTCTAATTACAGGGTTTGGTTTTTCCTATTATTTTTTTAATTGTAGGGTTTTCTAATTGGAGGGAATGTAATTTATTCTCACAAAAAATTGGAGGGAAAGATTGTACGGAGGGAAAGTTAAAATAAAAAAAAATCAATTAGGGGTTTTTAGTGGCAATTGTTTTTTATTATCGTTAAAAATATATCTTTTATTGGCTAATGGTCATGTACCGCTAATATTTTAGCTTAAATAATTCATTAGTGGCAATTACCTAATTACCGCTAAATAATTGCCGCTAAAGACCTTTTTTGTAGTAGTGTGATGTAGTCAATGCGGTCATTAGCTTTTGAAAGCTCACCTCGCAATCATCGGACCACCTGAACTGAACACCCTTCTGAGTAAATCTAGTCAAAGGAGCTGCAATAGATGAGAATCCCTCCATAAATAGACAATCTTGCTAGCCCCAAGAAACTCCTTATTTCAGTTGTTGTGGTAGGACGAGGACAAATCTAGACTACCTCAATCTTCCTGGGATCCACCTTAATACCCTCACCTGATACAACATACCTAAGAAATCCACATAATCTAAGAACTTAGCATATAGCTTATGTTCCCTCAAACTATGAAGCACTACCCTCAAATGATGCTCGTGCTCCTCCATGCTACGCGAGTAGATCAATATGTCATTGATCAAGACAATTACAAATTAGTCAAGATATGGCATAAAATCTCGGTTCATTTGCTAGAGCTTTAGTCAAACCAAAAGACATCACTAGAAACTCGTAATGCCCATACGTAGTCCAAAAAGCCGTCTTCGGAACATCCGAAGAACGAATCCTCAAGCCGTCTTCACCATGCAGGATTGGTAACCTGATCCACAACAACATAATCACCCATTGGCGTGGACACATATCACAGGAATACCGAAGGACTCACACTATACATCCAAATAATGAGCAAAAAGAGAAGATACACAGTAATAGGTAGGCCTTGGATCAAATACTACTGATACGTCTCTACGACAGACGAAAATAATACATGTGATCACAGCGTCAGAGGCTACTATCTCTGGCCTAGTTGGAAAGGCATAGAATGTAGTCGGAGCGCCACCTGACTGCCTCCACCTCTAGGAAGACCCCTACCCACCTGCCCTCCGCCTCTGGTCGGCCAGACGTGTAGTGCGACAACTCGTGCGGTAATCATGGGTTGATAGACCTCCTACACTACCTTGCCCCGAAGTCTGGGACAAAACGTCTTCATGTGACCTAGCTCCATGCACTCGAAGTAACCTCTAGATGTGGGAAATTATTGACTCTAGATCTGGCTTTGATAGCCTAAGTTCCCACTAGAGGAACCCTGAATAGCTAATGGACAGTAGGTACTTTTTGGAATGGCACTGAAGTAAGGTCGCGTTGGAGCACCTTTAATAGGCTGTGGTGCTGAATACATGGGGTTGCTAGGATGGCCCCTCCCGAAATGACCTCTGCCCCTTGAATACCGAGGTTGTTTGTCCCTCGTCATGGCCTCTCTATTCTGACCTCGGATATGCTCGATCCTTCGAGTTATCTCCACAGCCTAGTGGGAAAAAGTCCCCAACTCTATCTCTCGGGCCATAGTAATATGTATCCCATAGTTCAAGCCGGCGATAAACCTATGCATTGTCTCGACCTTTATAGGAAATAATATGGTTGCATGATGAGACAACTCAATGAATATCATCTTATAATCGGTCACGGACATCTGACCCTACTAGAGTCGCTCAAATTGACCCCGTCACTCCTCTCTTTGGGATAATGGAATATACTTCTTCGCGAAGAGGTGCGTGAACTAATCCCAAGTCAAGGGAGGTGAACCTGCTGGCCTGTCTAGAAAATAAGACTACCACCATCTACAGGCTTTACCCTCCAGCTGAAAAGTGATGAAGTCCACCCCATTGGACTCCAATAGACCCAGATTATGCAACATTTCCTTGCAACGGTCAATGAAATCTTGTGGGTCCTCTGATGGCTCATTGCTAAAGTAGGGAGGACGAAGCCTGTTAAATCGTTCTAGCCACTTCTGCTCCTCGATGGCCGTGGTTGGCCTAGCCTCTACTCTAGGTGCTACATTCAGCTGAACTTCATCCGCAAGTAATACCTCTAGGGTCTGATAAATAGCATCAGCGTGCCCTAGTGCATGAGCAATAAGGGTCTAGTCTCCGCCTCCAACATGATATATGGTCAGGTCAGCTGAAAATAGTTTGGCCTGAGTCATAGAGTCCATAAATCGCAATACGACTCATGACCTCCTAGAAGTCCGGCGCGGTCGTGAACTCTACTGGTGCCTGCTCAGCTGCAACTCCGGGATGCCCTCGTCCCCCAAAAGGAGCTTTGGCCCTCTCTCTGCCTCAACCTCTAACGACCGAGGATGCAGCCTCTCTACTGCCGGCTAATTCCATTGCGCGTTCTCACCATATATGAGAGAATAAGAGAAATATTTAGACCTATTACAATATCAATATCACGATAGGAAATGAAGAATGAGAAGTTTCCTGATACAGTATAGCCTCTTGAGGATAATCACAGACGTCTCCGCACCGATTCGCAAGACTTTACTAGGTCTGCTCATGACTCGTGAAGCATATGTGAACCTAGTACTCTGATAGCACAACCCAATTCCAATCTAGAGGAACTTTGCAATGACAATAACACTAAAAAGGTACTGTAGTAAAAAAGATGATGGTGGCAAAAGTGAGTAACATGCACACGTGTTTGTTGATTACTATGGGTGGACAAAGACCTGCCCAATTGTTCATTAAACAACCAAATTATAGCATGACATTAAACAATGAAGAATCTTTAGACCAACCCCTTGAATTTAATTAAAAGCGAAATCGATGATTATATATTTCAATTTTTATAATAAACTTCCCTATATTATGAGAAAAGTATACATATTCTTGTCGCTTAGCATGGAAAAATATATAAACAATTTTCCAAGGTTGGACTTTAAATTTGTTTATTTTGAAAATTTTAAAATTTTGTGAGTTGAAACTAATCATGTTTAAGCTATAGATAAGACAAATTAGAATATTTTGTACACAATTAATTTCGTTTCGCTTTCAAGACAATCATGTTGTGAAGGAATCTCTCCTATTGTTCTTTAGTTACTTTGTGGATACAAGGTTTCACTTTTGGTAATAAAAAATAGGTTTTTTGAGTATTTTGTTTACAATTAATGAAATTTGACAGTGTTAGTGTATTTTAACCTATAGCAATAATCAACTTAATTGTTTTGTTTTTTAGGTTATTAATCACAAATTCTTGTATATAGTTGCATGTTGTTATACTTCATATGACCAAAAACATTTTTTTTTTACTATCAGCGGGAAAATATAGCTTGTAGTGTTTTATGACTTAATCGATTGATCGTCGGATCCAAGGACTGTTTCTCTTAACTATCAGCTATTCCAACGGAGTAAACTTCGACCGTTTTACTATCATATTTTCCAAGCGAGTCAAAAACATTTTAAAAGAATGAATAAAATGGCGTAAAACTAAGAGAGGATTCACATGGTGGAGATTTCGTTACTCATTTGATATTTTCTTTTCCTTTCCTCTACTTCGAGTAGTCCCATGATTGGTCGACGATCAAGAAAATGATCTCGAAATGTATGGTAGATTGATAGGGATCTTTTTACCCATTAACAAGTTTACGAGTTCAATCTAAGAATAGACAATCTTGTGGGAGGATTAAAGGTGAATGTAGCTCTTCGACAATTTAGGTCTATTTAAACCTAGTATTTTTTGACGCATAATGTATAATGTACGTGAAAATCAACTAAAGTTTCACAAAATAGTATGTTTGAACTTATATTTGTAATAGTACAATGAATTCATTACTAAAAATCTTAAAGTATACTTAAATTTTAGATCCACCTTTAAGAATGGTGACTTAGTGGGAGTTAGGACATAACAACAACAACAACAACAACAACAACACCAAGAACCCAGTAAAATCCCACTAATGGGGCGTTAGGACATAAGAATTGTAAAATTCCAAAAAAAAAAAAAAAGTGAACTTTTTTTTCAAGTGAAAATTTATTTTTGAAGTTTTATGAGTGATCTGATCAATGAAAATTTTGAAAAATAGGTTTTTGGAATTTTTCTAATTTTCGAAAAATTCCTAAATTCATTTTCAAGTGAAAATTGGAAATTTTATGGCCAAACACTGATTTCGGAAGTAGAATGAAAATTTTTCGAAAAAAAGTGAAAAATTCTTATGTCCAAACGGGCTCTTAATGTCCTTTTCGGTGGATCTTTATTTGAATTATTTTGATATTAAATATAAAATACCGGATGTTAAAGATACAGAAAAAGATACAGAAAAGAGTGTCAAGATAATAAATTAGATGGCAACAAGAAAACTTAGATGTAAGAGGGTGGACTGATTGCAACAATTACTTTATTAAGAGACAAAAAAAAGGAAAGAAATAATATATGTTATTGCGGAGAGAAGACAAAGGAGTAGTAGTACTAAAGGGGTCAAGGCAGTTGGGGTTGGGGGTGCGGAGAGCAGTGTAGAATGACCTTTCCAAAGTATGAGGGGTACAAGCCAGGCCAGGCCAATGTCACGTTTTCCCTTTGGCTCACCCGAAATGGCTGCTGTTCTTTTATTTTTTTTGTTTGCCCCTCCGAACCTGCAGTAGCCAATAGTCTCTTCCTTTTTACGTTGTTATAAAATACTTTTAGAGTTTTCTGGAAAAGTGGGCCCCTTTGCAAAAACAATTGTGGGTCCCACCAGCAAGTCTAGCAAACCACTTGTACTAAATTTTGATTGTTTTTGAGTCGCATGGCATGCATTTGCAATAGGGGAAATCAAGCAAAATCTGCTACTGTCACCTCACCATCTCTCATATATATTTGTGGGTTTTGTTTTGGAGTCAATCGACCATACAAACTTATTCATCAAATGACAGGCTGACTATAACAAAAAAAATATTTCTATCGGAAGCTAGCGTTATATCCTTTTTATTGAACCCAATTAATATGTGCGAATTGATATGTCGAGGAGAGAGTAATTTTATGACTCATAATTAATGTTCATGTAGTTATATTTACTTATATATATGACCATTTTCACGAAAATAGTTTATAAAATGACACATGAGATTTGTTATAAGAGGAAGTTAGTCAATGATGATTGATTTATGTTTTTTCTTGCACAAGCAATTTAACGAAGTAAATGTTGTTAATATGATATTTTGTAGAAGGTTCATAGATAATTTGTTACGTCGTGCACGAATGAAATTTGTCAATGGTTTGTATTCACCATCTCATTCTTTGACTTTTATTCTTGCATTTAAGATATTTTTGCACTTGTATTTAAATTATCAGTAACAGTCACTCTCAACTAGTTTAAAAAATATGGAGGGAGAAAGAGACAAATAGATAAGAAAATGAAAAGTAATGCTGCATGCAACAGTACTTTTCCCAGTTTCTTTGAGTATTAATATTAGAGTAAAATATCATCCGAAAATATCTAAAAATAACATATATATTTAATTATAACATTTATAAAAGGTAAATATCTTGAAAGTCTTCTCATTTTATTATTATGCTTTTCCTATCTATTTGAGACTCTGTTGCTCATGCCTGCATGATGTTATGGAACAATAGGAATTAGTCTTATAGGTGTAGATTGAGAATCCATTGTGTTTTTATATGGCTTCATTTTTTGCTTAACTTGCATATAGAAAGCATATTCAGAAAATGAAACGTAAGTCACTTAGATTAAATATCTATAAAAAGTTCTTTTAAGTCTACAATGGTTGTTTTCTTTTTCTTTTTTTTTTAGTTATATGATCTTTTTCATAGAATATCTCTAAAATATAACACAAGAAATATTTGTGAAATCTATATACATTTAAAAATGGATCCTGGAAAAACGCTATGGGAAAAATATTTTAGTGAAAGTAAAATTTTGAATACACAATTCTTTTGTATAATATGCGATGGACTGTTACCTCATAGAAACTTTTACTAGTGAAAACCTAGTGAAGGGGAAAATAGATAATCATAAAGGAAAAAAGGAATACAGTGTGCATTTGCCCTTTCGTGAAGCCATCAGTTGAGATCTCTACGTACTTTGTTGTGTACGGGTAAAATGAAGGATAAAGTCAGGGGCGTACGCAAGATTTTTTGTATGCGGTGTTATCATTTAAAAAATAAAATAATTATAACGATGTGAAAAATAAAATTTGAGAAGAGTAACACCAACAAATCCGGTCACTTAAAAGTTGTAAATCATACAAAGAGAGGAGTAACTTTTGTTTTAAATTTATAGTTCTAATCCGTTAAAGTTATACTAAAATAATTGCATGTTATATTTGCTAACTATTTATCACTTTGATTAATGTGTAACGGATTTGGTGTACTGGTTTAACCAATGTTTTTAGCTTAGAGAATAGAGTTTGATCCTTTCAGAATATAATTTTTAAACTAAAGATGCTATAAAAATGTGCAAAAAAATTGAAGGAGTGGGTCCAAGTAAGCTCATTTGTCAAATAGTATCCTTATATATATATATATATATATATATGGTATAGCTGACTACAAGAAGAAAGGTTCAAGCGATTATTTAGTATAATTTTCCGACGAAGCGGTGTCTGATGACACCGCTTGCACTAACCTGCATTCATCCCTGGATAAAGTTACCCTCGATTTCTCGGGGAAGAAATTAGAAGACAACGTGATTTGACGCAATCTCGGGTAAAGCTAAGGTCTCCCTAGATCAGAGACCGGGGGGACAAATGGTACCAAGATTCGGACATTGCCAAACATGAGAGAAATAAAGCTCGAGCAAAATAAAGAATCGAGACCAAAGGGAAGACGGTTAGAGAGAACGAACGAGGGGCCGAAATATCCGCCGTCAACCGTATATTACGGCACGAATCTCGCCCGATATCAACTGCGGATTATAATTTACTAGAAGAGAAGAATTTTTGCCTTATTTCGATTTGTACTACAATTGAAACTCCCCTACTATAAAAAGGGAAGAACCTTTTTCATTTTTCAACCACTGTTGGCACGCATATCAAAATAATAAAGTTCATTTTTGTCTTCTAGCTATTGTTCAAAGTGTTCTTTAGTTACTCTTTTCTTTAAGTTGCAACTGAGCCCATCTCGAGGGCTCGATCGGAATTAGTGTCAGCATTCAGCTTAAAGCCAGGTGTTTGCAACAAATTCTCGCAGAAAAATAAAACTGCAATCACAAATAACTATAAAGAAAAACGAATTTTATTGATAAACATTAGAGGTTACAACTCTGTTTATCCCTTGATTCTTCTCTCCGATTTATTCTACGTTATTCGAGGGCCTTAGCGGCGTATTTCTCGAACGTAGGACTTTAAGCAAGACATATTTGACATGTCTTTGATATCTTAATGAATATTCCAAGAGTTTCATGGAATTTCAGAGATCTCATATTTGATCTCTTTGTGCATATTCCGAGATTTTATCGAGTTGCTGAGATCCTCTTTGAAGGACATATACAGCCTTATTTATAGGCATGAATTAGGATTTGGGTTGGAGTAGCCACCAAGTAATCCTAATAGACTCTTAATATTTCAAGAGTTGTCTTGAATTTAGGATTTATCTTGATCTGTTAAAATTTTAGGGTCTACAAATGCCCCCTACTTCAACATTTGTCGAGGTGTAGGCTTGCTGAAACTTGAAGACGAGACTTGAAGTACCCGACCATCACAACAGATAATCTTGAAACTTGAAGTTTTTGATTTGCAAGAGGAAGAGATGAAGGGCATAACTGGTCCCACCGGGCGTGCCAATTTGTTTGCAACAAATTCTCGCAGAAAAAGAAAACTGCAATCACAAACAACTATAAAGAAAAAAGGATTTTATTAATAAGCATTGTAGGTTACAACTCTGTTTATCACTTGATTCTTCCCTTCGATTTATTCTACGTGATTCGAGGGCCTTAGCAGCGTATTTCTCAAATGTAGGACTTTAAGCACGACATATTTGACATGTCTTTGATCTCTTAATGAATATTCCAAGAGGTTCATGGAATTTCACGGATCTCATATTTGATCTCTTTGTGCATATTCTGACAGTTTATGGAATTGCTGAGATGCCAGAATTTTTAGACAATAAATTGCGTCGAGAAAATAAAATCAAGACCGAAAGATATTGCAACAATCGTAGTATTGATTTTAAATAATATGTGTGTACAATCTCTATGAATCCTCTGATCGTTCTTTCCATTAGTAAATAAATTCAAGGGCCTTTGAGCTTGATCTTGAATATGTAGTTTTTGCCACGAACGATGATCTCGAATTCAACCAGCACGAACTTTGATTTGAACTCGTACTCCTTGAGCTTTGATTTGTTCTTCGTTCTTGAGCTTGAACTTGGTTTCTTGAACTTGATTTCTTGAACTTGAAACTTGTAGAGAAATTTGCGCCGTTTTATCCACAAGCTCTCTCTTGCTTCTTGTTATAACTTTTGATGTCTCTTCTGGGTTATGAAGACCCCTATTTATAGTTGTAGGAGGGAAGAGTTATGATAAGAACAAACTCTTTCCGACCAATCAAATTGAAGTATGACAAAGCCGCATTTGATTGGCCAGAACATGTCACATGCACACGTGGCGCGATTTCATTGGCCTTTTAATGTGACTTGACATGACTTTGTCATTTTGACATGTGGCATGATCCTATTGGCTCTTCCGTTTGACTTGGCGTGCCATGCATTTGACACGTGGCACTAGGCCTCTAGGAAGATGCCATATTGGGCCTAATAAAGTGGACTCATCGCTTGTAGCCCAATTAAATGGGCTCGCCCAATAGATTTGGAACTATTTATTTAACCCATATGTATTGGACTTATATAATTAATTCAATCATATTAGCCCGTAATATTTATTTGGCCTAAAATATATTAAGATTAAATGCAAATTTCATTATGGATTTAAATTCAATAAAATTTTAATTGTCTACACCAGGCTTAATTGTTCCATCACGTTTGGTTTGATCATTTTATTTATCTTTAACTCAATTATTTGTTGTTCTTAGATCATTCGTGTTAAATTAAATCACGTATCCTTTAAACAGTATACAAAATTCAATTGTTACTCATTCTAAGGGTTAACATTTTGGCATCCACTCGGGCTAAGGTTAATAGTGGTGGTTTAAGACGAATCTCTATAACACACCCTATTTTACACTTGCCTTTTTAAGTTTGATTTCAGATCTATTCAAAAATGTGGAATTCTCAGTCAGCTCACTTGAATGTTGACGCTGAGTCAGGCCACCACGGTGAAAATAATAACGTGGTACCAAGCAATGTTGTGCCCATTTTTTACCCTAATGGCGTTCCAATCATGGACCCAGTCGACGCCAATTCACATGTTGCCATCAATATCAACCTACCAACTGATCCCGAAAATAGCATTCGTGGGGCACCCCGACCAACGGCTCGAGAAGCGCCCCAAGGGGTAGGTGATGGAATTAGCTTACGATTGATTTTTAAAATTTTATAATCTCAACAAGTGGCAATAGCATAGCTGCAAAGCCAAAATCACGCACAGAACACGGCCGAACCTGAGCAGGTTGGAGAAGATGCAGAGACGAATAAATTGTCACATAACTAGATGGGTTCGGATCCGGAGAGACTTCCGAGGTGATGAAAATTCTCGAAGCACTAACAAAACGGGTGGAGTCCGGCAAAAAGAAACTAGAGGAAAATGACAAAAAAAGGTGGAGACTTACAATTCTAGGGTCGATCAGATCCTGAGAGCGACACCAATGTTAAAAGGACCAGATTCCAAAAAGTTCTTTCAGAAGCATTTTCCCCTGAGTGCGGCACTGAAGCCAATTCCAAAGAAGTTCCGAATGACTGATATTCCCAAATATAATGGGACCACAGACCAAAACGAGCATGTAACATCCTACACTTGCACAATAAAAGGCAATGACCTCGAAGACGACGAGATTGAGTCGGTGTTGCTGAAGAAATTTGGGGAAACTTTATCTAAAGGAGCGATGATATGGTACCATAACTTACCTCCAAATTCTATTGATTTATTTTATATGCTTGTAGATGCCTTCATTAAAGCTCATGCCGGCGCTATCAAGGTCGAGACGAGGAAATCGGACCTCTTCAAAGTCAAGCAAAGGGACAACAAAATGCTTAGGGAGTTCATGTCGAGGTTCTAGATGGAATGGATGGACCTGCCTCCGGTTGCAGATGATTGGGCCGTTCAGGCATTTACTCAAGGACTCAATCCTCGAAGTTCCGTTGCTTCTCAATAGTTGAAGTAAAATTTGGTAGAGCACCCGGCGGTTACTTGGGACAATGTTCACAACCAATACCAGTCAAAGATCAGAGTCGAGAACGACCAGCTGGGAGCTCCCTCGGGGTATGTTTACCCCAATAGAGTGCACGAAATGTCAAAAAGAATTGTGGATCAGGAGACGAGGCCAACCCAAGATCGGCACCAACCATACAGCTCGGATAGAAGGGGAAATGGACCCGGTGGCCACCCGACCAGGAATGATAGGAGAAGAGAACAAGGTCCTAGCAACCGAGATTTTATGAGTAAGAATAGTTTTGATAGATCACTCGGTGGCAGAGAAGTCCCAAGACTATCAAAATATAACTTCAATGTGGATGCAACGAGTATAATGTCGGCCGTCGGCTGCTCAAGGAGACCAAATAGCCAAGGCCACTCCAGGCTGATCCCGCACAAAGGGATCACAACTTGATATGTAAATATCACTATACTCACGATCACGGGATCGAGGATTGTCAACAGCTAAGGGAAGAAATGGCTCATCTATTCAACAATGGGCATCTTCGGGAATTCCTAAGTAAGCGAGCCAAAAATCATTTAAAAAACAAGGACGCCAACAAACAAATGGAGCAGGAAGAACCCAAACACGTGATCAACATGATCATCATGGGAGTAGATGTCCCACAAGGGCCAATGATAAAATGCACTAAAGTTTCTATCGCTAGGGAAAAACGCACTCGAGACTACGTTTTGGAGGAGTCCATCTCGTTCAGCGACGAGGACGCCGAGGGCATCATTCAACCTCACAACGTGCATTGGTAATATTCGTACTTATTAATAAATCTCGAGTTAAGCGTGTGTTAATTGATCCAGGCAGCTCGGCCAACATAATCCGATGAAGAGTCATGGAACAACTGGGGTTATTTGACTAAATCCTACTAGTAGTACGAGTATTGAACGGGTTCAACATGGCATGCGAGACAACGAAGGGTGGAATAAACCTACCGCTAAATACGGCACGGACCACCCAGGAAACGAAATTTTATGTAATAGAGGGGGACATAAGATACTATGCCTTGTTTGGGAGGCCATGGGTCCACAACATGAGAGCGGTGCCTTCAACCTTGCATCAGGCATTGAATTTTCCAACCCCTGGCGTAATCAAAACGGTCTACGGGGAACAACCGGTAACAAAGGAGATGTTCACTATGGAGGAAGTAATCCCAGTGCCCACAATCACAAATTCAAAAGGTGAGGAACTGGTCGAAGAGAAAACCACCAAATAGCAATCATTGATCCCAATCCCGACCGGGCTGGAGAAACGAGAGGAACACTCAACGAATGAGGAAGATGATTTCAGGGTCCTGATTATAAATATACTCTTTGAAAAGTGAGGGGACTATCTGTGTACGGGTAAAATCGGGGTTAAAGCTACCCCGAATTTTTCGGAGAAGAAATGAGAAGACAACGTGGTTTGACGCAGTCTCGGGTAAAACCAAGGTCTCCCCAAATCAGAGACCGGGGGGGCAAATGACGCACCAATATTTTTACATGGCCAAACATGAGAGGAATCGAGCTCAAGCAAAACAAAGAATCGAGACCAAAGGGAAGATGGTTAGAGAGAACGAATGAGGGGCCGAAATATCCGTCGTCAATAGGATATTACGGCATGAATCTTGCCCGATATCAATTGCGGATCATAATTTACTAGAAGAGAAGGATTTTTACCTTATTTCGATTTGTACTAGGATTGAAACTCCCCTACTATATATAGCGGAGAACCTTTTTATTTTTCAACCACTGTTGGCACGCATATCAAAGCAATAAAGTTTATTTTTATCTTCTAGCTATGGTTTAAAGTGTTCTCCACTTACTCTTTTCTTTAAGTTGCAATCGAGCCCGTCTCGAGGGCTCGATCGGAATCGGTTTTAGCGTTTAGCTTAAAGCCAGGCTTAATTGTTCCGTCACGTTTGCTTTGATCGTTTTATTTCTCTTTAATTCAATTATTTGATATTCTTACATCATTCATATTAAATTAAGTCATGCTTCTTTAAACCGCGTACAAATTCAATTGTTACTCATTCTTAGAGTAAACACATGTATTATAATTTTATATTCCACTTAAAAACTTGCATTAGAAAGTTCTCATTAACAAGTTCATCTTTTGTTGTCCATTTGTTGATTAATCTAGCCATGCTTGTGAAAAGTTGGGGTGAAGGACTCTGCTAAATGTGATTTTACTTGTCCAAGAAACTTGTGAAGTATAACAGTTACCAGTCTGAGGCCAATAATTTTCTGAAAATTACAAGTTTTTTAATATATATACTATATGTTGAACCTCCTAATTAGTAAGTTTACTTTTTTTATATTTTGACTCTCTTTAGTAGAAATTCTACGAAATAAAAACTGTTGAGAATTTTAACTGCATTTATCTCTTTTGGTTCTTAGGAATCGCAGTGTGCAATTCGTTTTATTTTATATACTAATATTTTAAAATTAAAATTAAAGTTCTACTAGATTTTTTAAGTAATGACTTTAATATACCTGATTATCTTTTTAGATGAATTCTATTTTTAATCTAGTCAAATTTTTCCATGATTATCTTAGTCGTACACAAGTCTTTTATCTTGGCTTATGAAGGAGAATCATGCTATCGATTTATAAGCAATTAAAATTGGTTCGGAAAAAAGATAAAAGCAAAACTAAATAGAAGTTAAAAGGGAAATATACAAAAGTTCTAGAATATTATTTTCAAGGACCACATAAAGAAAATAGATTTTTTTTTTTTTAAAAAGTAGATTAATTACCATATCGCCTGCATAATGATATTCGTGGTTTAAACTTTTCCCTTATTTAAGGCCGAATTAAAGAGTTTTAGAAAAAGAAAGAAATATTCACCAGAGACTAGAAGCTAAAGTAAGGTTTTACCCGTACCAGAGACTAGAAGCTAAAGTTATCCCTTCTTTCCTTTTGGCATGATCCATATGATACAAAGAAACGAGTAAGCATACAACTTCCATAAATGATTCTATTCTTAGAAGTACTAGGGTTGCCTATGTTCTTGATTCCCCATATGTCCTACTGTCATATCGTCTGTTCATGGGTCTCATGACATTCCAAGAGATCGTATTGACTTAGTTCATTATGCATTGCATTCATTTATACATATACATTTACCCATGAGCAAATGCATTATATACGCATATATTATATGTATATGAGGTATGGGAACAAGTTACAGCGTTATATACGCACCACCACCTGATCAGTTGGTATACGTTGATCCGAGATGATATGATGGGATGCCCACAGAAGCTTGATGATGTTATGTACGTACAGACCTATGCATTATATGATATTTATATGCATATGCATGACATTATAAATATTTCATGATTTACAAAGCTATCCAGACTTACAGGTTGAGTCCTTTACTCCATGTTTCTTCTATGTCTTTTGTATACTGATTTACATCCCTTACATACTCGGTACATTATTCGTACTGACGCCCTTTTATTGGGGATGCTGCATTCATGCATGAGGGTATAGGTGATTAGTCTGACAAGCCCTCATAGTAGACGAGGTTAGCATTCAGCAAAGGATCGGTAAGATTCCACCTCATTTGGAGTGCAGCCGAGTCTATAAGTCATCGTGTCAGAGTTTTACTACAAACTTATGGGTAGGCCGATACCCTGTCCCATTTGATGTCAAATACTCTTAGAGGCTTTGTAGACACAGGTTCATTATATACAGTATGTTAGAGGCCTTGAAGGCTCAAATGTACTCATGTTTTAAGAACGATGGTTCATTGATACAACGTTTCCCCACTTATAGTTATAAATTACGAGTTGTGGTCATATTGGTCCATGATAGTTGCAAAGGAAAAAATGAGTTACAGAGTGGTTCGCTCGGGCCAGTACGGCATCGGATGTCAGCCACACCTTCCCAGTTTTGGGGCGTGATATAATTTCCCGGAGAAGACAACGTGATTTGACGCAGTCTCGGGTAAAGCTAAGGTCCCCCCAATCGGGGGGGGGGGGCAAATGGCGCACCAAAATTCAGACATAGCCAAACATGAGAGAAATCGAGCTCGAGCAAAATAAAGAATCGAGACCAAAGGTAAGACGATTAGATAATGAACGAGGGGCCAAAATTTCCGCCGTCAATCAGATATTACGGCACGAATCTTGCTCGATATCAACTGCGAATCATAATTTACTAGAAGAGAAGAATTGTTACCTTCTTTAGATTTTGTACTACGATTAAAACTCCCCTACTATATAAAGGGGAGAACCTTTTTCATTTTTCAACTACTGTTCGCATGCATATCAAAATAATAAAGTTCATTTTTGTCTTCTAGCTATTGTTCAAAGTGTTCGCCAGTTACTCTTTTCTTTAAGTTGCAACCGAGCCCATCTCAAGGTGATCAGAATTAGTTTAGAGTTCAGCTTAAAGCAGGCTTAATTATTCCATCACGTTTGATTTGATCGTTTTATTTCTCTTTAATTCAATTATTTGTTGTTCTTAGATCATTCATGTTAAATTAAATCATGTATCCTTTAAACCGCAAACAAATTCAATTGTTACTCATTCTAAGGGTAAACATTTTGGCGTCCACCCGGGCTAAGGTTAATAGTGGTGGTTTAAATCGAATCTCTATAACACACCCTATATTACACTTGTCTTTTGAAGTTTGATTTCAGGTCTATTCAAAAATGTTGAATTCTCAGTGTCAGCTCACTTGAATGTTGACGCTGAGTCAGGCCACCACAATGAAAATAATAATGTGGTACCAAGCAATGGTGTGTCCCTTGTTGACCCTAATGGTGTTCCAAGCTGACCCAGTCGCGCCAATTCACATATTTCCATCACTATCAACCTACCAACTGATCCGGAAATAGCATTCGCGGGGCACCCTGGCCATCGGCTCGAGAAGCGCCCCAAGTAAGAGGTGATGGAGTTAGCTTACGATTGATTTTTGAAAGATTATAATCTCAGCAAGTGGAAATAGCGTAGCTACAGAGCCAAAATCACGCACAGAACACGGCCGAACCTGAGTAGGTTGGAGAAGATGCTCGAAGAGACGAACAGATTGTCACAGATCTAGATGGGTTCGGACACGGAGAGACTTCCAAGGTGATAAAAATGCTCGAAGCACTAACAAAACGGGTGGAGTCCAGCAAAAAAAAGATAGAGGCAAATGATAAAAAGGTGGAGACTTACAATTGAAGGGTCGATAAGATCCCGGGAGCGCCTCCAATATTAAAAGGACTGGATTCCAAAAAGTTCATTCAAAAACCTTTTCCCCCAAGTGCGGCACCGAAGCCAACGCCGAAGAGGTTCAGAATGCCTGATATTCCCAAATATAACGGGATCACAGACCCAAACGAGCATGTAACCTCCTACATGTGCACAATAAAAGGCAATGACCTCGAAGACGACGAGATTGAGTTGGTGTTGCTGAAGAAGTTGAGGAAACCTTATCTAAAGGAGCGATGATATGGTACCATAACATACCTCCAAATTCTATTGATTTATTTTCTATGCTTGGAGATGCATTCGTTAAAGCCCATGTCGGCACTATCAAAGTCGAGACGAGGAAATCGGACCTCTTCAGAGTCAAGCAAAGGGACAACGAAATGCTTAGGGAGTTCGTGTCGAGGTTCCAGATGGAACGAATGGACCTGCCCCTAGTTGCAGATGATTGGGCCCTTCAGGCGTTTACTCAAGGACTCAACCCCCGAAGTTCCGTTTCTTCTCAACGGTTGAAGTAAACTTGGTAGAGCACCCGGCAGTTTTTTGGGCCGATGTTCACAACCTATACCAGTCAAAGATCAAAGTTGAGAACGACCAGCTGGGAGCTCCCTCAGGGTATGTTTACCCTAATTGAGTGAACCATATGTCTAAAAGAATTGTGGATCTGGAGCCGAGGCCACCCCAAGATCGGTACCAGCTATACAACTCTGATAGAAGGGGAAACAGACCCGGTCGCCACCCGACCAGGAACGATATGAGAAGCAACCAAGGTCCTAGCAACCGAGTTTGATGAGTAAGAATAGTTTCGACCGATCACTCGAGGCAGAGAAGCTCCGATACTATCAGAATATAACTTCAATGTGGATGCAACGAGTATAGTGTCGGCCATCGGCTGCATCAAGGAGACCAAATGACAAAGGCCACTCCAGTCCGATCCCACACAAAAGGATCACAACTTAATATATAAATATTAGTGTACTCACGGTCACAAGATTGAGGATTGTCGGCAGCTAAGGGAAGAAGTGACTCATCTATTAAATAATGGCATCTTCGGGAATTCCTAAGTGAGCGAGCCAAATATTATTTAAAAAACAAGGACGCCAACAAACAAATGGAGCACGAAGAACCTCAACATATGATCAACATGATCATTGGGGGAGTAGATGTCCCACATAGGCCAATGATAAAATGCACTAAAGTTTCTATCCCAAGGGAAAAACACGCTCGAGACTACGTTCCGGAAGGGTCCATCTCATTCAGCGATGAGGATGCAGAGGGAATCATTCAACCTCATAACGATGCATTGGTAATATCCGTATTTATTAATAAATCTCGAGTTAAGCATGTGTTAATTGATCCAGGTAGCTCGGCCAACATCATCCGATGGAGAGTCGTGAAACAACTATGGTTATTTGACCAAATTGTACCGGTAGTACGAGTATTGAACGAGTTTAACATGGTATGCGAGACAATGAGGGGTGAAATAACCCTACCGGTAAACATGGCCCAGACCACCCAGGAAATGAAATTTTATGTAATCTAGGGGGACATGAGATACAATGCCTTGTTCGGGAGGCCATGGGTCCACAACATGAGAGCGGTACCTTCGACCTTGCATCAGGCGTTGAAGTTTCCAACCCCGGGCAGAATCGAAACGGTCTACGTGGAACAACCAGCAGCAAAGGAGATTTTCGCTATCGAGGAAGTAATCCCAGTGTCCGTAATCACAACATCAAAAGGTTAGGAACTGGTTGAAGAGAAAAGCACCAAATAGAAATCACTAATCCCAACCCCGACCAGGCTAGAGAAACGGGAGGAACACTCAACGAATGAGGAAGATGATTTCGGGGTCCCGATTATAAATATACTTCTTGAAAAGTGAAGGGACTATCTGTGTACGGGTAAAATCGGGGTTAAAGTTACCCTCGGCTTCCCGGAGAAGAAATGAGAAGACGACGTGGTTTGACGCAGTCTCAGCTAAAACCAAGGTCTCCCAAAATCAGAGCCCCCGGGGGGGGGAGGGGGGGGGGATGACGCAACGCACCAAGATTCGTACATGGCCAAACATGAGAGGAATCGAATTGAAGCAAAATAAAGAATCGAGACCAAAGGGAAGATGGTTAGAGAGAACGAACGAGGGGCCAAAATATCTGCCGTCAACCGGATATTACGGCACGAATCTCGCCCGATATCAAGTGCGGATCATAATTTACTAAAAGAGAAGGACTTCTTTACCTTATTTAGATTTTTACTAGGATTGAAACTCCCTACTATATAAAGCGGAGAACCTTTTCATTTTTCAACCACCGTTGGCATGCATATCAAAGGAATAAAGTTTGTTTTTTCTTCTAGCTATTGTTTAAAGTGTTCTTCAGTTACTAAGTTGCAACCGAGCCCGTCTCGAGGGCTCGATCGAAATAAGTTTCAGCGTTTAGCTTAAAGCCAGGCTTAATTGTCCTATCACGTTTGGTATCGTTTTATTTCTCTTTAATTTTGATATTCTTAAATCATTCGTATTAAATTAAATCACGTATCCTTTAAACCGCGTACAAATTCAATTGTTACTCATTCTAAGAGTAAACACTGGTATTCCAATTTTATATTCCACTTAAAAACTTGCATTAGAAAGTACTCATTATCAAGTTCATCTTTTGTTGTCCATTTGTTGATTAATCTCACCATGCTTTTGAAAAGTTGGGGTGAAGGACTCTGCTAAATATGATTTTACTTGTCCAAGAAACTTGTGAAGTATAACAGTTACCAGTTTGAGGCCAATAATTTTCTGAAAATTATATATATATATATATATATATATATATATATATATATATGTTAGTGAATCCAGCAAAACTATTTATAATTCTGAACTCTGAAGTAACACAGGACAATTCCAACCGATTTTGACATGCATAGTCAAAATTAAAACTATTTATAATTCCCTCCATTTCATTTTAATTGATTTTTTGGCTGTTTTAACACCTATTAAGAAATTACCATTTTGCATTAATTAATAATGAAAATGATCATATTAACCTTAATCTGGTCATTGGAAATATACAAATACTCTTAGGTTCTTTATTCCAAGGGCAACTTTGGAGAAAAAAAAGGTTAATTCTTTCTTGATATTTGAAAATATCAAATATTATGGACCACAAGAAAAATATCAAAATATCAATTAAAGTGGACCGGAGGGAGTATTAAAAGTTTTGATTAAAAAACTCCAAGATCGATTACCAAAAATATATTTAGATAATACAATGCAATTTGCTTTTCCTATGTGGCTAGTTTAAGCTCTCGATATGTGTGAATGATTCGTTAAAGATTAAGGCAAACACACTTAGAACAAATAGTTAAATGAATTAGTGGAGACTTTGCTTTCATTAATTTAAAATTTTAAGCAATATTCCATGAAAGACAACATACAGCTTAGTCACCCTAAAATAGATAAGAATAAAATGCACTTATCACTAAGCATATTATTAATTATTCAAAGGAAAACATCTTAGTGGACATTTCAGAAGCCAAGAAGGGAAAAATAATTTTTTTTTTATTTTCTCGAACACTTCAGGAAATATGGATACTTTAGGTTGACCTTCAAGATTAAAATATTCTCTAACTTATAACTAGTTTTAACGATAACAAGACAATTAGACAAATAACGTTTGTTTATAGCTTAATGTTGTTATATGAACGGACATTTTGTCTTAGTGGAAATATAATTAATTAGTATATACTTTGGAGTTTGGATAGAAAAGGTGAGGAGAAATTAAAAAATAGCCAGATTTATAAGTGGTCATTCAAAAATAGCCACAATTTTAAAAGTAATCGAAATTTAGCCACTTTTCATGTAAAGATAAATCTGAACGAAAACACTGTTCAAAATCCGAAAAATACTTCAGTATAATATACTGGAGTTCCAGTATAATATACCGGTCCAGCATAAGATGCTGCAAGTTTATACACAGGTGTTCCAATCTCCATTATATTATGCTGTAACTTTCCGCGTGTTGGAGTTCCAGCATAATATGCTGGAAGTTCATTCACAGGTGCACCGATTTCTAGTATATTATGCTGGAACTTTTCGTATTGCAGCAAAATAGTGGCTATTTTTCAATAACTTTGCAAACGCTGGCTATTTTTAAAAGACCGGTCCGAAAACTGGCTAGCTCGTGCTATTTTTACGAAGAGGTGTCGTTTTCATTGGATTGATGCTACGCATAGGAGCAGAAATTTGAGCCCAAACCCATTTAACTTGCTAACTCGCCTACGGTTGGGCCGGTCACTGACTCACCTATTTGTTGAACTCAGCCCATTTTGACCTAACCTATGAAGTTGGACTAATTTTTAGCCGTAATTGATCCATAAATAACTTTACTAAAATATTTTAAAAATAATTTTTTTTGTTTAATATGTTATATATGACCATAACAAAAGAAAAAAGTCTTATTTGATAATTAATAATTCATAAGGTAGTACGATACATTAATTAAAGCTTGCTAAGTGTTGAACGGTTTGGGCTATGATTCAAAAATTAGTCCATCTTGACCTAGCCCATCTCATCCCAAATAACTTTTTGGGCGGGTCATTGACCCTCCCCCTCCCCCCAATTTATTAACTCAGCTCATTTTGACCCGTTCAAAATCAGCTCAACTCGTCCATTTGACATAGCTCGCTATATATATATATGGTCATGAACTGATTTATTGCTAATGCTAAGGCACTTGTCAAAAGATAGATAACTGAGCGTTGTTTACAAGAACGATATAGTAAATGAGTATTTAGTAGCAAAAATAAATGGAAAATACTAAAGGAATTAATTTTAGTATGTCTTACATTTTGTTTAGACGACTTGGATTATCTTTCGAAAAATCAAAAGTTGTTTATTTGTTTTTGAAGCAATTCACGGCCTGTAAGCTCCTGTGCAATGTCCTCAACATGGAGACTAAAATTCTTAGACCAAAAATTCATTTTCACTTCTCAAACTCACTCACTTCCAAATAGGGGTGTCAAATGAACGAGTTGAGCTGATTTTGGCAAATCAAAATGGGCTGATTCAATAAATTAACGGGTCAATGACCCGCTCAAAAGTTATTTAGGCCAAAATGGGCTAGAATTTGGGTCATCGTCCAACCCGCTCAACGTTTAATGTGTGTTATTTCATTATAAATTGTTTAATTCATATAAGACTTTTTTTTGTTGTGATCATATATAACATATCAAACAAAAAAGAATTATTTTAAATATATTTTAGCCAAGTTGCTCATGGATCAATTTGGACTAAAAATCAATCCAACTTTAGAAGGCTGAATCAAAATGAGTTGAGTTCTTCAATGAACGGGTCAATGAGCGGCCTAACCTTGAATAAATTGGTCGGGTTAAATAGGTTTCAGCTTAAATTGCAACCCCTACCTCCCAGCAATGACCAGCCATTTAAATTATACCATCCATTAAGTTTTGAGGAATACGTACCTAACTTAGTTAATTAAAATTCCTAGAGAAGGCTGACAACTAAGTACTCCACTAATATCAACTATGTTCAAAATTCCTTTAGCAAATACTCCCTCCGGTTCATAATAAGTGGCCAATTCGTTTTTTTATTTTGGTTCAAAATAAGTGTCCGTTTATATAATCAAGAAAGAATTCAATTTGTTTTTACAAAATTACCCTTATGTACATATGCTTAAAAAGTTTTCTTACTCCTCACATTAAATATTTAATTAAGGGTAGTTTAGTCATACTAGGTATTTTTGTATAGAATTTAGTATTTTTTTAATGGTCGTGCCAAAAGTAAATTGGTCACTTATTGTGGACCGGAGGGAGTAATGGTTAAGCCGCCTTAATAAAAGATAACAACTTTATACATTGTAAGTGTAACCTCCACTTAATTCCATATGTATGTGTGTTCTAAACCGCCCTGTTTGAATATTATTATGGCCTAAGAGTCATCCTAATTAACCACCAAAAATAAAATAAAAAGAAATAGAATACAGATATTGCTTGCTTACAAAGGAGAAAAATCCCCTCTATAAATTGCCTCTTCTATTGTTTTCTCAAACACACATCAAACACTTAGCATTATTTCTCTCTTGAGGATAAAATTCCAATAATTATGGCTTCCATGGGATTAAACTATGCCCATCTTCATGTGCAGCAAAAACACCTAAATGAGAAGTCAAAGAGAATGGAAGTGGAAAAAGCTCGTAGTAATAATGAAGGTGGCGTGGTGAAAAAATTAGTCGAAGATGGTAAACGTAGTAAGAGTAAGAAAATATACCCTGGTGGTTTTGCTTCTAATGAGAACTTAGGTGAAAATAAATAGTAATTTAGGTTCTGCACAATATAGTAAGGGCGAGCTTATGTCATATAATGTGTTAGCTAGTTTGTACTTCTTTCTTTTTTTCCTTTTAATTTCTGTCTTTTTTCTGTAATTTTTTTCACTCTAGCTAATTATGATGTTTCCTGACTGTATAGTACGTCAAGCTTTGGTGAAGCATTCACCTAAATTGTGCATGTAATATATGGTGTTGTTGATATTACTGTTTGAGCCCTTGCATGGTGGTTTTACTGGTAAAAGAAAAAGTTAAAGTCCAAATTGTAGCAATAACTCAGCTATTTTTAGTATTAATAATGATGTATTATTCCCAAAACGTTTATGGTTGCTCATCAAGGCCTTGAGTGCTTATCATAAGTGACAGAAAGTATACACACCGATCATTGAAATAACGAAAAATTAAGGGCCTAAATTGCCCCTCATTCGCTTAGGCTTACTTTTGCCCGAGGTTAATAGTTGGGTATATTTTTTCCACTGCCATTACAAAACTGGCACCTGTGATTTACGAAAAGTTCCCTTACTCCTGTTTTCAAAACGGGGCCATTAAAAAAATATATATATGAAAAAGGTCCAAAATTGCCCATCTATTTTACAAAATATTTACTTTTGCCCTCAAATTAATAATTTGATTAATATTTTCCCTTTTCACTAAGGGTTCCACTACTGTCAACCTCAATTTGTGCATATTAAACCATAAAATTAAACTTGGCAATTAATTGATAACCCCTCCCCCACCCCACCCCACCCCCCCAGCCCCAAAAAAAATTTAAGTAAAAAGTTGAATCTTAAAAATTTGACCATCAAATAGATGTACCCACTACTCACAATGCAAAATATATTAAAATCCATATGAACTATAAGTTAATGATTGAAACAAAGAAATCAAAAAAATCAAGTAAATAATTTGATACACTTTAAGAAAATCACTAGACATAACACTGATAAAAAAGGAAATTTTCAATTCAAAAATAAGAAAATAAAAAAAATGGAATCACTAAACACACGTCAAAGCTAAATTAGAACAAATATAACAATAAAAAAAGCTGCTAGAGTAAGTTATCACAAGACGTGTAATTAGAAAATCATGTAATGCAATAAAACTCTTTCTCAAACTATAAAACTAAAACTTAAAGCATTTTCTCAAAATTCTAACTCAAACTCATAGCTCTAGCTTTTACTCTCATGGGCAACATTACGATTACAATTACTCTCTCATGAGTAACACAATGTATCAACTCAACCACTCCACTACTCTTTCAAGCAATGAATATCAAATATATGTAGTATGTAGCTAGCCACTACTCTTTCGTTGTAACATATATCAACTCATGAAGCCAGCTCCACACCTTCCTCCCAAAATTAAGCTTTTCCCAACTGTAACCATAGAGGGCGGACCTAATACATTAGTTACGGTTTTGTATTGGTCAGAATCTGACCACACGACCACAGCGGCAATGATCCCGTCCCAACCACCCTGCAGTAGTAATCAACGAACTCGATTTCATCTAATCATTGTTATTTACGACATAAGCGTCGAGGTCGAGGCCTCCCCATGAAGGGAGGTCACCTCCCCGACCCGGCCCAAATAAAGTATGATGAGCACGAGAAGTTCTGGACTATAAATAGAGGGCAGAAGAACCTCTTAAGGGGGGCTGGGCTCTCCATGATCCACGAACGGTGGAAATAATGGGAGAACTCCATGAAAGAGAGACTGAGCCTATACAAAGAGGGAGAGATTCCACCTTCAACCAAGGAGGAAGACATAATTTGATTGTAATCTTCTGAACCTCTTCAAGGAGAGGCAGGCCAAATTTCTATAATCAATAAAACCTCCCAAGTGTCATTTCAATTGACTCTTCTATCTTTATGATTCTGTTCTTTGATCCAGTGTTAATTATGGTTGACTAGGATTTACCCCTTCATCTATATTGATTGATTTGCTTGAAAAGTGTTAAACAACTTTTGAGTCAAACAATTTGGCGCCGTCTGTGGGGATTTCCTAGTGAAAATACTTAGTTCTTCCTAGATCGAAGAAAAAGAAACACCAAGAAGAAAATTCGACTCAAACCAGAGTCAATGGAGGCGCATCAAACAAAAAAAGAAGAATCGAATGCGCCAACGAGAGCTAGAAATCTTCCGCCCTGTTGACCTCGAACAGCCCGAACGAGGAAAGAAATGATGCAAAGCGTCCCCCCTTTTCCTCCTGATCGCCGGGCAGAAGAATGAAGCATCCCCCCCTCATCCACCATACTGTGTCAGGCCGGAAACCGGCGCAGAGGTGTTTCAAACGAGGAATCGAAAATCACCTCGAGGCAACCTGAATGCCACGGTCAGGCGAACAATCATAACACGGGTACAACATACAACCACAGGCCAAAACGAAGCCGACACTTAACGCCCGAGGCGTTGAACTATCGATGTAAACAACGGGACTCAGGCTAAGTGCCTTCGCCATCAAAGTTTGACAGTTCGACCTCACTCGAACTGGGACTCAGGCTAAGTGCCTTCGCCATCAAAGTTTGACAGTTCGACCTCGCTCGAACTGGGACTCAGGCTAAGTGCCTTCGCCATCAAAGTTTGACAGTTCGACCTCGCTCGAACTGGGACTCAGGCTAAGTGCCTTCGCCATCAAAGTTTGACAGTTCGACCTAGCTTGAACTGGGACTCAGGCTAAGTTCCTTCGCCATCAAAGTTTGACAGTTCGACCTCGATCGAACTGGGATTCAGGCTAAGTGCCTGAATACCATCAAGGAGCGACAGGTTCGACCTCGCTCGAACTGAGACGAGCTATCCTCTCGAAAAGTTCGTAATGAAACCCACGGACAGAAACTTTCATCACATAAGGGGAACCAAGACTCGTCTGACGAGCCCCCACCCCGCGACTAGATCGTAAATCAACAGAGAACTGAAATGTAAAGCAAGAAGCGAAGAAGAATTCTTTATTCATGAAGTCAGAAATGCGGGCTATTGGCGCTTACATCTGGTCTAGGCCAGCCAACTAAAGAAAAAAAAAAGAAAGGAGAGGGGAAGAAGACAGAAAGGAACAAACAAACGCCCATCGGCATACGAAACAAAAAAAAAAGACAACAAATAACGAAACACAATTTTCTCTCACTCGGCACCAACACCGTCGTTATCATCATCACCACTAGCGTCCCCATCAGCTTCGGGTGATGCCACATCATATCCACAATTGGCTCGAGCCTCACGAGCCTTCTGGCGCGCCTCCTCGAAAGCTTCCTCAGTTACGGTGCCCACCTCCCACATGTTCTTGAAAATGTCACGTTGAGCTTTGGCGTAGACCCCGAGTTCATGAGCCTGGCGGGGAACATCAGCACGGGATGATCCAGCCTGGGCCCTCAGTCGCCGATTCTCCTCCTCCAAGGCCGCAACTCGATCCGACAAGGCTAAGGCCTCCTTATCAATCGCACCAATCCGCTCCTCGAGCCTCTCCTCCCTAAGGGCCGCAGAAGCCCTCTCCGACTCTCGCTCGGACTCATGTACACGAACTGCCGCCTCTAAGGCCGCAGCCCTCGTCGAAGCGTCCAACGCTTCCCTCTCCATGCGCTCCAAATAGGCGACCTTGCTTTCCAGTGCAGTCAACTTCCCCTCTATTCAGCATCCACCTCCGCAGCTCTGGCCTGGTCTGCTCCAATTCCAACTGCATTGCTCGTAACTTGCCCTGCAGGTGCTCACATTCCGCAGCGACCCCTTTGCCCACCTCGAGCTCCTCGTCCTTGAGGCGGATTTGCTCTTCAAGTTTGCTCCTGCTGCGGAGCGCCTGCACTAGCTCCTCGTCCCTCTTCTCCAATTCCTCGCCCAAAGCCCGGTTGCAGGGATCATTCCTTAAGCGTTCATGCAACTCACGGCATCTATCGCGATAGCGATACTTTTCTAGCATCTGCAAGAAGATCCTCGACCGGACGTTGGCCCTGCGAATATTCTCTACCTCCAACATGTACGTCTGCAAAACAAGAAAGCAGTCAAACTAATGCTCATTCTGCAACAAAGGAGAAATAAATCGAAGTCAGATATAACATACTCGTAAGCCCATCACAGCCACCTCGTCCATCACTTCAACATTCGAAACATTCCTCAGGGACTCGTTCTCGGCCTCATAACACAACAAGCTGAATTGTGGTACCAAGTTACCTCCTTGAGTCAACAGGTTCACGTCAGCGGGGATCTCGACGAAATGGGCTGACCCCTCCGCATGAACCACTGAGTGAGTAATGCCCTCCTCGAACATTCGAACATCATCAGGGTCCAAGTCAGACTCGAACTCATATTCATCGACCATTACACTCTTTCCCCTCTCCGCTGCCGGTGGTGTGGCGCGACCTGCCGAGGACGATAACCTCACACTCGAGGTCACGACGGCAGCGTCAGGGGTCCGATTCTCTGCTACAGCGAGATGTCCTGCATCATCAGCGGAGGGAACTCCTGATTGGGTCGCTACAGCAGCGGGATTTTTCTGCCTCTGACTGGTGGGAGCGGCTCCGACCACCCGCTCCCCCTCAGCGGTAGATGCTGCAACGACACCTTCCTCTGGGTTTGCTGGGGGTGAATCCAAGTTGATCACTGTCGGAGGAGCCATCTCAAACCCTACCCTCCGTCTCTTCGACGACCCTTCTTCCACCCCGGTCGATGGCGAGTCGTTCTGAGGACGGACGGTACCAGATCGACCCTCCTCCGGAGATATAGTCTGGGTCGGAGCGGCCAAAGCCACAGATTCTACGACGCCGCCCTCGACGAAGGACGGGCTGCAGGTACTGCACTGATACGAGCGGACGCGGCCGGCCGACGGAAAGCTAATTGAGGAGCTCTGACTCTGCGAGCTCTCCCTGGCCACGGCAAGCAATACTCGAAAGGTAAGATCGAAACAAAAAGGAACAGGTAGAAAATAAGGGCGCTATCTCACCTGTAAGAGGCCTACGTCCGAATCTCATATGAAACGTCGACCATGTGCGAACTCCCGCTGTATGGGGAAGAATGGCCTCGACCCATTCTCGAATCCCCTCCAGAGGAGGCAAGGGTAACTTCTAGGCTACAAAGCATCGAAATAAATCAATATTTACAACATGAGATATAAAGAAAGCGAGGCCCAAGTGGGTACTCCACTAATCAAGGACGAAGACTTACGGGCAAAATTCCATACTTCTGGAAACCCAGATGGATCCGCTACAAGGTGCTCGGTCCGTACATAGAAAAAGTTATCAAAAAAATGACGGTTGGACCTGTCGTCCATCTTGACCACTAAACCTTTCGACCCTCGGGGACGTACGTGGATCATAGTGCCGCGAATATTTTGGAGAGCGAACAGGCTGAGCACGTGTCTCAGAGTGACCTCCCGACCGGCTAGCTCCGCGTACTTTATAAACATGAGGAACAGCTTGTACAAGTAAGGAGAGAGTTGGGCAGGACACACCTCATAATAGCGACAGAAGTCGACCACCAACATTGGAAGCGGAAGTGTGTACCCCACTAGGAAGGGGTAAGCATAGAACGAGCAGAACCCGGGACGGTCGATCTGGACCCTATCTTCTCTCTTTGCCGGTGCCATCTCGACATAACCAGGAATACCCCATCGTGCCCTTAAATTCGCTTTTCCAATCTCCCCTATAAGGGGAGGAATATTTACCTGCTCCGCACCACCATCGACGCTGAAATCCACCACTGCCCTCCCCGGGGGGGGGGGGGGGATAAAATTTCCTCTACTGAAGGAACATCTTCGCACTCCATCGGGTCTACGTCTCCGTCTGCCGGAGCAGGGTCCCCAGCCGCTGGAGAGATAGCCGGAAGATTATCGTGAGAAGAAGTTCCTGTCATCTTTAACTCACAAAAAGAGGAGGAAGGAACTTTGACGAAGAAGCGAGAAAGCTAAAGATTGCTGCGAGCAAAGGAGTCAAGAAGAGTTGAAACTAATAGAAAGGGAGATATTCTGGGAATTCTCTCGAAGATGAGCGATGAAGTGTGAGAAATGAGTGAAAACCCCCTTCAATTTATAAGACACAGATTCTCCAGGGCATAAAAACCAACGGTCGCCACCAGAACCTGGCCGGGCACGAAACGATTCAGCTTCTCGGGAACGTGCGCCATTGTGACTGCTTGTACAAAGCTACGTTTCGTTTATCAACCGGCTCTTCGGTTTCGAAACCATCGTGACGGCATAAGAGTATTAGAAAGACGCCTCCGGGCAGTTTCAAAATTTATAACGCGACCAAAGAAAAATACGCGAATCTGACTCCCTCCACGATTACGTCGCAAACATTATCCGTCCGCCGAGGTCGGTAAGATACGACCCCAACGAACGGAGGGACTAACTGTATTTGTCAGAATCTGACCACACGACCACAACCGCAATGATCCCGTCCCAACCCCCCTATAGTAGTAATCAATGAACTCGACTTCATCTAATCACTGCTATTTACGACATAAGCGTCGAGGTCGAGGCCTCCCCATGAGGGGAGGTCACCTCCCCGACCCGGCCCAAACAAAGTATGATGAGCACGAGAAGTTCTGGACTATAAATAGAGGGCAGAAGAGCCTCTTAAGGGGGGCTAAGCTCTCCATGATCCACAAACGGTGGAAATAATGGGAGAACTCCATGAAAGAGAGACTGAGCCTATACAAAGAGGGAGAGATTCCACCTTCAACCAAGGAGGAAGAAATAATTTGATTGTAATCTCCTAAACCTCTTCAAGGAGAGGCAGGCCAAATTTCTATAATCAATAAAACCTCCCAAGTGTCATTTCAATTGACTCTTCTATCTTTATGATTCTGTTCTTTGATCCAGTATTAATTATGGTTGACTATTATTTACCCCTTCATCTATATTGATCGATTTGCTTGAAAAGTGTTAAACAACTTTTGAGTCAAATAATTTGGCGCCGTCTGTAGGGATCGAACCCACGACCACGTGGTTAAAAGCCAGTTCGAGCTAGTAACTCAAATGAGTTAGTGGTATAGCATCGTAAAGTTACTAGGTTTGGATTAAGTATGTCTGTTAAAAATTCTATTAACTAAATTTGTATAAAAGATAGATTCCGAACTAGTAACTCAAATGAGTTAGTGGTATAGCATCGTAAAGTTCAAATTCTGAACCGTTATGTGTAAGCATACTTATAGCAATAACATTATATGCTTCATACAAGATAGCATGAGTTATATGTTATATTAGTTAGTGTTTTGATGGGAGTATTTGAGAAGAGGTTGCTTTGTCCCTCCTTGGAAAAAGAAAGAAAGGAAGAAGTGTTTAAAAACACTTCTTTGTCTTACATGATTTGAATATTTTAAAGATGTTTTGGAGGGAAACTAGAATTTGGCTATATTACTAATAGTCAAGAATTTGGAAAAGGTGACTTTTGATTTTTAAAAGGTGCCTATTGGCAAATGTTGAGTCTGTTAATCCTAACAGACACCTAAAGGGTTTATAAATATCCCATTCCTCTCCAAAACGAAAATCATCAGAAAAGCAACAATTTTTAATCTTTTTTTTCCTGCTATCTTCAATTTACAAAGTTTGTTCAAGTGGAAATTCGAGTTAATTGCTGGTACTCGAATTTCAGAGGCTTTGTAGAATCCTGAAGGAATTCTGCCATAATTCCTGCAGCAACGAAATTGGAAGGCTTAAATTTCTTAAGGATAGTGACTACACTATCAAGGCCTAATTATTTCGTCCCCATGTTCTGATATTATTTTCTAACATTATAAGCCTCAAATAGTAAATAAGGAAAAAGGAGTTTTTCCTATAGAAGAAAGGGAATTTTCCATCTAAGGAATTAATTAATTATCAAGTTAGGCGAAAACTACTAAAGTCCCTTTCCTTATTGTCTTTCGAAACTAATTCCATTAGTTCCAAATATAATACTGGATTAGCAACTTAGAATCACAGGACACACATTAAAAATGAGCCACAAGCTTCCTTTGAAAACCAAATTACAGCACTATATCTGCAGAGAAATAATTTTATTTCTTAGAAGAAGTTAGTTCTTTAAATGATAAGCTGTTCCAACTTAATTAACCTTTAAAGTTTAAAAAGTGTTATTAGGTTGAAAAAAATTAATAAAATTTCTGGATGATGTTGCAAAGGGACGTTATAGTGCTTATAATTAAACAATAATAGTAACCTGTGGCTAAGAGAAATACATAGTGGTTTTATTTAGTGACTAACTAAACTACATTTAATAAACGGATTGACAAATTTTTAACAAGTTAGTGCTCGTTCGATGTATACTTAATATTAGTGGCTTAATCAATGTCTGATATTTTTTTTCTTTTAAAGGGGAGGTTATTATCTTTTGATGGAAAACAGCTACTCTAAATGAAGTAACTCTAGCAGTGGAGCATAGATATATAGGACATAATCGAATTACTTCTCTTTATCTCTAATTTTCTACTATACAAAATGGTCTAATTATTGGCCAGCCTCCGACCCAAGGAATTTTTAGATGGGGCAATCATAAAGACTTACTTTTGACGTCCCCCTATGCCGATCAGCAGCGGAATGTTACTTACGAAACGGTCAGGACAATGCCGAAACAGAAACTCGATAAGAGCGTTCAAATTTTGACATTCTTTACTAGTTGGTTATGCAAAAGTGTTCAAAGTCTACTTTTTAATGAATAACACGTAATATTTTATCTTATATTTAGTATATTTTATTCTATATTTAGGGTAGAAGGCTAGTAGCATTACACCCCGATTTTTTTTTTCTTTCCGACTTTATTTATTCTACGCAAGATGTGGAAAGTATGATTTAAAAGGATTTGACGTGTTTAGAAATTTATTTTACAAGCCATATATACTGTACTTTAATTATACGTTATGTATATAAGCCAAACATGTCTGTATTAGAAAAGTTGCCGCAATTTCAATAAAGATACGGCATGTAACTAGATCACTTTGCGACCAGATTTTCTCCTAGCATATGGAGCCTTTTGGGAATAAATTATATATGAAATCGAAGGCCTATGTATGTAGTTTTCATTTCTTTAGACCATACATCGATACGACATCAGAGTGAAAAGTTATGAGCGTCCAAAGTAGGTCTGCCACAACGTCACTAGAGTATTACGGCAAATGCAGGCAGGTTACTAGGTCAACTTGCGGGCCAGTTTTCTCCCAATCCATAAAGAATTTGAAGAAGATTCAAACATGAAAGTTGGAGGTTGTTGAATCTAGTTTCCAAATCATTAAGCCGTTTGTTGATACGACGTCGGAGTAGAGAGAAACGAGAGTTCAAAGTAGGGTCACTCAAGCTGCCAAAAAGCAGCTTTGTCACCTACAAGTTTAGTGAGGCGGTGGCTTTTTATATGAGTTTGTTCTCAAGTTTTTCAGAACATATCTATCACCTCTTGTGACGAACAAGTCCCCAAATATTCTCTCATATTCTCCTTGTAAATTATCCAAACAATTCAATAACTTTGGGTAGAATAATTCATGCAAGACTTGAGAGGTGTGGGGGTGTTCATGTTGTATCTCCTACTTGAGTTTTAAGGAGCTTTTCTTGTTGATGCTGTCACACCTCCTTTTTTACTTACACCCCCGGGAAGGGTATAATGAAGGGAGTTATTTCCAACATAAAGTGACAATCGAAACGGGATTTATTTATTTAAAGAATTCAGAGTCGCCACTTGGGAGATTTATGGTGTCCCAAGTCACCGGTTCAAATCCCGAATCGAGGAAAGGATTGACTCTGTTTAACAGTCCGCGAACTAGAAATTCGGGTAAGGAATTCTGTTAACCCGGGAGAAGGTGTTAGGCACTCCCGAGTTCCGCGGTTCTAGCACGATCGCTCAACTGTTATAAATGGCTTAATGATCTGATTTTAATACATTTAGAACCTACGTGCATTTTAACTTTAAAAACCGCTTTTATTTATTTTAAAGAAGATTTAACGTCGTCTAAAATATGTCTTTGGATCACGTCACATGAAATGCACCCGTAATCCGAAACACATTTTATTCAACGTCATAAGGATTTGGATTTGGGTCACATGAAATGCACACCCGAGTTTAGGAAGGTAATATTATTAAAGCACGCGCCTAAAGCAACTACGCGTTTTAGCTCTGCGAGGGCCATGAAATTTCGCTAAATGGCGCGCCTCGAATTCTAAGGTTGAGTTTAAAATTAATTAAAACGAGGGCCACGCGATTGTCATTTTTGTTCGGCATGGCGCACCTCAAATTATTCTACTTAAAAGGTTTCTAAACTAATTCATGAGGGCCATAAATTGTTATTGGTTTGAATGGCACACCTCAAAATATCAAAAGAATCTAATTAATTAAAGAACAATTGTGGAACTTCTACTTGTTTAAATAAAAACTCAAACCTACTATCTACCTGGAAAAACAACGAATTAAAGGGATTTTAAAGTCCAATTTCCAGTCGCCTCTAAGCTTGGGCTCAATGAGCCCAAAACCTTTTGCAAATGTAGATGCGCAGAATCCCTGAGGCTTAAAATAAATGCCTCAAGCAGGCCCAATTCGGAAACTTGGCAACTGAAAGTAATGACTCAGGATCGAGTCCCTACGATGGTATGAAGCAGCACACACGCATATTGGAATCAACTCGCTCCCAGGAAGCATACACACAAATATTACTGAGCTTTCCGATTTGACTATTTCATCAAAGACATGAGTAGATCATCATTTTTTAAGACTCGAAATTTGGAAATCAACAAGTAATCATGCTTGAATCCATTCTTTGCTTTTAAAACTAATTTTAAGAGAGCATTTTCGTGCTATTTGAGACCTTTGCTTGAGCTATGCGACTGACAAGTAATGAACCTGTAGGCTAATCTATGAAAATAATAATAGTCTGAATTATACCCTTAAACTAAATGTGTTTGCCAAACTTCCCATAATAGACCAGTACGACTTCCCAAACCATATTTTGGCATTTAACAAAACTGAAATGACACTTTCAGAAAATAAGAACCCAATCGACTTCCATTTGAACTTCTCTTATTCTCAGAGAGCTTAAGACATTCACGAAAAGAAACAGCACTCAGACCAAACTGTAAGGCTATACAGGACAGATTCAACATGATTTTTGGAAGATAACTTCAGTAACTCCTAATTAGAATTAACATGTATTAAAACCCATGACTATGGGATCAAAACCAAACACTTCAACCAGTTAAACTGCATGACCACAGTCCATAATTATTACATGTATTACCAAGTCCAAAACATGAATTTCTCATACTCTAATGGAACCTAGAACTAGCATCTAATCCAAATGTATTTCATGATGAAATCTCTACATCAAGCTAAACTAAATATGAGCAATACAAAACTGAGTTACACAGTAGTTATAACAGAAATTGATTTGTTCTCATTTAATTCCGATTCACATTCACAGATCCTTATACACATTCAGTCAAGCTTCCACTCCATTATAATTTCAAGAAAAATACCTGGATATTGAAAGGGAACAAAAGGTAAGGATTCAGAAAAGCAGCAGCCCAGTAATCAGGAAGCAAAACAGGAATCAGCTCAGTTTTCAGTAGCAAAACAATAACACCGAGCACTGAACAAACACACCAGCCTTTCAAGGCCAAAATCAACCCATTTTTCACTCCAGATGAATCAGAAAGTTGTTTCAGAATACAAAAACCTCCAGATGCAACGCAACATTAATGGAACGTTTTCCAGTCGTTTCTGAGTTTTTTTTCTGTATTTTCTATCACTTCAAGTTCTGTTCAAAGTCAAGGTAATGTGTGCCTTTATAAGCAAGGAAGTAGGGCAACTCACAGACCTCAGTCTTTACATTTTGCCCCCTTCTCAATTTTTTGTTTTAGCTCCCATACCCCTATCTTATTTATCAGAATTTCAAAACAGCCCCAATCCCACTTCCTAGAAGCTTCCTAGGCAGTTAACAAAAGATTCCCTACCCCAACTTCCCCAAATTACCCTCTACACCTCTGTTAATTACCCTTGGGCCAGCCTGGGTCGAGTTAACCCAATGCCCCAAATGAATGTCTCTTACCTGGGTCAGCAATGACCATGGGTAACTCAAAAGTCCAACCATCACAAATGATTGATCAAAGAAAATCAAACTCTGAAAAGAAAACAAACAATAATGCAGAATTTATGAATAAACCTAATTTAAACTACCAACTAAGATGGGCTCTATTATTAAAGAAAAACAAGACAAAAAACAACAAAAAGAAGAAAAATGAAATAAGTAAACCGAGAAAAAGAACTACTACAGTTATCCAAAATGAGGGGAAAGGGAGCGGGAAATACCAATTTATGCGAAATGTCTTGACAAACGACACGAATCGTCGAACGATGATGGGAATAGACATTTGGCCAGAACCCGGCGAGTTCGTGACAATCCGGTGACCTCGGAATGAACTAAGGCCAACGCCATTCGATTTCTCATGTTAAGAGCAATTGACTGACGTAAGTTATAGGTCAAATCGAGCCGAAACCCTACGCAAATTTAAAAGAAACATAATAGTCTAGGGTTGAACTTCTTAGATTTGGAATTGGGGGAATTTCATTGGGATTTTTGAGAAATAGATGTGGGGATAGGGTTTGAGAGAGCCTGGGGGTGGCGTGGTACGAATTTGAGGCAGTTTGAAGTTGTGCTGCCACCGGAGCCGGCGAGGATTTTTAGGCGGCTCTAGGGTTTCTCATTCTCTGAGTTGAGCGACATGAACGAGGGGGAATGGGATCGGGGGGGGGGGGGGTTTAATTTCAGACATTTTTATATTATGGGGTATTAAGTTCCGAGCCGTTGGATCGCTGAAATCCAATGGCTGAGATGAAAGGGGCTCAAAACGGGGTCGTTTGGTAGAGAATGGGGCTAGACCGGGTTATGGCTTGGGGCTGGGGCGGATTTTGGGCCGGATTGGGGTAATTTGGACGGGGATTCATTTGGGCTGAGAGGGAAATCACTAATTTTGGCCCAGAAATTTATTCCTTCATCTAATTCCTTTTCTTTTTTATTTCTTCCTTTTTTTCTAATTTCTTTTTAATTTAAAACTAAAAATAAACCTAAATTAATTCCTAATCCAAATTACCTAATCAAATTAAATCAACCAACTTTAAATAACAATTACCACAAATTGTTAAAAAACCTAATTTAAAGAGAAAAACTACCAAAATTCCAAAATTAGAATTAAAAGTGCAAAAATAACTATTTTTTGTGATTTTTCCGATTTTATAAAACCACTAATTTGGAATTAATCCTAAAATGTCGAATTAAATCCTAAATGCAAATGCAACATATTTTTTGTATTTTTCATTAATTAAACAAAAATAAAAATGCACAGACAAATGCAAACAATTAGCAGAAAATGCCATAAAAATCCAAAAAATTTGCAAATAATGAAAGAAATTATTTTGTTTTGAATTTATGAGAGTAATTCATATAGGGCAAAAATCACGTGCTCACAGCTGCCCCTCTTTGCTCGGAAACACAAGGAGTTTTCGTGCAAAGATAAAGTGAGCGGATACGAGCAATTTTTGCCTATTTGAATACTCCGTAGGAAGTATTTTTGAAAGAGTTGACCGCACCCTGCTTCTGAGGTTGCCTACATATCCTTGGCTATAAAGGAATCAGGTCAGTGTAGTTCGGAAAGTTTTGGTAGCTGGGACTACCATGAAGTTGTGATTTCACTGTTGTTGTTGCTGCTGCTACTGCTTACTGAACCCCTTATTACACCATGATAAAGTAAAAGAAGCAAGACTAAACTATAATCTATGAATTACAATAAATCCTATCTATATCCTCAAACTTGATCTTGCAGCTCTTGTTGCCATGTTGACTTGTATTCTCCCGGTGGAATTCCTTTATTGCCGCCTTGACTTGTAATCTGAGATGTTTTCCCTTTTCTCCAGGGGGATGCCTGATTGCTGAACTCGAATTGTACTTTGAGATGCTTTCCTTTTCTCCAGGTGGGCGCCTGATTGCTGAATTTGAATGTATTCCCGTGCTCTCCAGGTGGGCTCCTGATTGCTAAACTTGAAATGTATTCCCATGCTCTCCAGGCGGGCTCCTGACTGCTGAACTTGAAATGTATTCCCATGCTCTCCAGGCGGGCTCCTGATTTCAACAAAATNATATATATATATATATATATATATATATATATATATATATATGTTGAACTTCCTTCGTAAGTTTACTTTTTTATATTTTGACTCTTCTTAGTAGAAATTCTAGTGTTGTCACTGGCTTAACGAAATAAAAACTGTTGATAATTTTAACTGCATTTATCTCTTTTGGTTTCTTAGGATCGCAGTGTGTAATTCGAAATAATATTCCACACTAATATTTTAAAACTAAAATTGAAGTTGTACTAGATTTTTTAAGTAATGACTTTAATATACCTGATTATCTTTTTAGATGAATGCTAATTTTAATCTAGTCAATTTTTTCCATGATTATCTTAGTCGTACACAAGTCTTTTATCTTGGCTTATGAAGGAGTAATCATGCTATCGATTTAGGGAAATTACCAGCTATGTCCATTTATAAGTAGCTCATTACAAAAATTGTCCAATTGATAAAATATTACTAATATTAGCCAAATTAGCCAATTAGCTATTTGTAGCAAAAAATATCAAATTTTTGCTTTGTTTTGAGTGGGTGTTATTAGAATAGATTGGGCACAATTTAAGGAGCTTGAATCTCAGTTTTGGGATGATTTGGTGAAGTTTTGAGGTGATTTGAATTGAAAATTCGAAGTAAAAGCTGAAATGAAAAAAAAAATGATATGTGTATCACACTGTGTATCATTTGTGTATCACATATGTATCAATTGTGTATCACATGTATATCCATGTATACCTGTGTGTGTGATACATGCGTGATACATGTGTCGCAGAAGACTTTTTTGAACTCGATTTAATTACGAATTTTGATACAAAACCAGTCCAAATCACCTCCAATCTTCCTCAAATTTTGTATATTGACTTATCTATATATTTTCAATGAATTTCAACTATACCCATTGAAAAAGTTCCTTTTTTGTTTAGATTTTTGGAATATTGTATAGATTTTTGTATTTCATCACCTTATTTGCTACCCCGTCCATGAAATTTCCTTTCCGTCTTGTATCTAATCTTGCTAATCACGCTTAAAAATATGGTAGGTGATTTTTGCATGTGATTCTTTGAGAAAAAGAACCCTATTATTTGGTTTTTCAATTTTTGTTGGCTAGTTTTGGTAAGTCTATGACTAATGGCTAGAGGTTGGTAAGTTGAGATTTATTTGAGACATTTGTGTAAGTTTCCCATCGATTTATAAGCAACTAAAATTGGTTCGAAAAAAAGACAAAAGCAAAATTAAATAGAAGTTGAAAGGGGAATATACAAAAGTTCTAGAATATTATTTTCAAGGACCACATAAAGAAAATAGTTTTTTTTTCAAAAAGTAGATTAATTACCATATCGTCTGCATAATGATATTTGTGGTTTAAACTTTTCTCTTATTTAAGGTCGAATTAAAGAGTTTTAGAAAAAGAACAAAATATTCACCAGAGACTAGAAGCTAAAGTAAGAGTAGTTAACTACATCGGGAAAAGGAACAATGTTTTGCAATTACTATATATATACATTGATATTTTGAAGAATCTCTTACAAGAAGACACATGAGTACAATGTTACTATTCCACGAGGAATTGAATACAATTTGTCATGGTAAACATTACAACCTTTTGACATAGACATACTAGTACAGTACAACATTTCTTCCCTAAAGAATCACTTTGTAGGAAGAGAAAACCTTTATATCCTAAGGTTTAAAAAAATTCTAAAAAAAAAAAAAAAGATGTAAGAACTACAAACAGTACGTAGTACATGGGGGTGATAAACCAAATACAATATGTACAACTGATAGGGGGAAACAAAAAATTTATTCCTGCAGATAATGTTTTGTTTTGAAAATTAGAACACCAATAAGGAATCCTTAATGTCATAGCCCATCTTCTCCAAGTTTGGATTAACAGCAAATTGAATCATAGGAGGCGGTCCACAAGCCAAAGCCAGTGTTGTGTGAGATGGCTCAGGGATATGTTCTCTCAAAATGGCTTCTGTAATAAAACCAAGGCTGTACTTCCATCCTTCTTTAATAGAATCTTGAACCACATACCAAACTTTAACCCTTCCTGGAATTTTCTCAGCCCATGAATCAAGCTCTTCCTTAAGTAAAATATCATCCTCTGTTCTGTTAGCATACACCACATACATTTCTGTGTCATCTTCTGGATCTTTCAGAATTGCCTGCATGACTTGATAAACTGGAGTTATTCCTGTTCCACCTGCTATCATGGCCAACTTCTTGGCAAACTTGTGTTTGCCATGAACTAAGAAATTTCCCTTTCCTTGGTATTCAATGTGACCTAACGGACCTTTCACGTCGAGAAATGACCCTAATGGGAGAGAATCAAGATACTGTGACATTTGCCCTCCATTAGGGAATTTAGGGTGAATTCCTTTGAAGTATATCTTGACAACCAACTCGAAGTACCCCACCTCATCGATCGTGCTAGTAGGCGTGTAAGCGCGCATGCAGAGTTTATCGTCAATAACGGCACAGAGGAAGATGTGTTTTCCAACAGGCAATCCCAAGACTTGATCCTCAGAGGGCAATGCAAATCGAAATTTCCTAACATCAGGGGAGATGGATTGTTTGTCGATGAGTTTGCATGGGATTTTCTCTCTTGGAATGAGGGCCACACTCCTCTGCGCTGGAACAAGTTCCTTAATAGGTGCTAGAAAGCTGCTGAAGGAAGAAGATCCGTGGACGGAGTTGCCAGGAGAGTCAGAGGTGTAACCAGTAGTTATGAGTTCACCAATCCTGAAATCCTCCAAAAGCTTCTTAGCCTTATCAGAATGAATTGCATCAAATTCCTCAGTGCAATCAGTGCCAGCATTGATGAGAATGCTGTCAGTCCCACCAGGGTGATCTTTCAAGAAACGCGTGGCGTCATAGATATGACCGTGGACTATGATCCAAGCAGAGTCAGCCGAGCTGTGTTTCCTGACCTCGGACATGGAGTACATCTTGGAAGCAGTGTTCATGAATGGAGTTGAGATACTCTTCTTTAGTGTTGGAGGTGCCTCTGCTGATATCTCCAAATGTCTCTCCTTCGCCATCCATCCACCTGATTGGTTTCCAGGTTGAGTCGGGTGCTCAAACACTATTCCAATCTCTCCCTTGTGAGGCTTGCACACATTCATCTTTACCCGGAACCAGCAATTGTTCATCATTCCCTGAACATTGCAACATAGCACAATATTTAGAAAATGTAATAACATTATGTACTAACACTGATCATAGTGTAAGAGAATTGTTTCACCTAAATGATTTCTATAGATAACCGTCTGTCGAAAGTGGAATTAGTAACGTTGTCAGCTTATATAAGTTAAATTCATTTATGTAATTACAATTTTTAGAGTATATAAAAAAAATACTACTAATTAATTAGACCAAGTAATGTTCAAGGATGAAATGATGTTATAAACAGTGACTCAGTGTTGGTGTCAAGATTTACATATCTAGATGAATTGACCTGGTGGACTGGGCAAGTGGTATTCACATCTAGTTCATATGATCAAGTCTCTGCTTACATAATATGAAATGATTGTACTTTGCTATAACTACCAAGAATTTTCAGGGCTGGTACGTTAGTGGCTTGGAATTGATCTATGGAGTATGGACCACACACCTCAAAAAAAAGGGGGGAATCTTAGACTAAAACTAGTGAAAAGTTTTTTTGTTTGTAGTTTTTTGTTTTGGCATGTGAACACATGTGCTCTGTGAATCTAGATAATGAAGCAATCACAAAAAAGTTGAAATATCAAAAATAGGAACAAAATTGCAGGGTTTACATTTATTGACAAAATTGTAAAATAACTTTACACCATTAGTATATAGAAGTTAAAATAAATAAAGGTAAAAGGAGAAGTGAACGTACCATGACGTTCCAAATAAGCTTCTCGGGTTGAGTATTGAGGGTCTCATCCCAAGCTCGAACAGCAATTTCTTTAGCACTGAGCAAGTCTAACACCTCAACCTCGAGTGACCAAAAGCACCAACACCAATACTTGCCATATTTGGTGGGCTTCTCTGGGTGATCTAGTGTGCTAACTTGCCATGTTTCTCCTCCATCCAACGTCACTTCTACTCGCGTTACTTTTTTCCCTCCGCCTGTTACACGTTCACAATCAGTATTTCAATCAATACAATGGCTAATTATTCTACCCGTTTTGTCAGTTCCTCGAGCATCTTTTCCTAACAGGTTTACTCCTATAATAGTAGCTGAAGTTAATTTTCCTACGTAACACTTTTGCTCATTTGAAGGGTCAATTGCACAAGGAATTGACAAATTAAACTTAATGGTGGCCCTGTACTGGAAAGTGGGAAGTAATTAGGCACGTTGTTTAGAAGAAATAGTATTGACTAGATCCATATAAAGTGACCCCTTGAGAGTTTTCTAATTGCATATTGTATTGAACATTACTATAATAATTCAACAAAGGTTGTTGTTGAGGCAACCCAAGATGCAGGAACTAAAAAGATTCCGTGCTTTCGACAATTGAATTTAATATTCACTTGATTTACTATAGCATTAATTTTGTACTACCAATGACCGACTCTTCAGAACTAGGAAAGTTCCCCAGGTTTTTGTGTACTATCATAAAAGAAAATACTTAAATAAAACCATGTTTGCCTTTTCTTTCTGTTCTGTTCCAATTACTCCATTTTACTACTATTCTCCCTAATCCCAGTACCAATAGTTGTATTCACAGACTTTTTAACTAGTATTTAGTTTAAATTGTCTACCAATTATTGACTCTTTGTAAGTATTAGAAAATATCACCTCCTATTCATATTAATATTCCGTCTTTAAAGTTTTTACACGCTTTTTAAAGAAGACATCTAATAAATTTAAATTCTACTATAATTATATTTTACATTTAATTAAGGACGGTGAGGTTATCGGGTCAAAAATAGCAAGTATTTTTCATCAATGAACTCTCTGAGAAAGTAAGGAAGCAAGTGGGTGCATAAGGACGAAGTAAAACGTCAGAGTTAGATGATACGATGTATATCCACAAAACTAAGAAATATCAAAATTTTCAGCAAATTCGAAAAAAAAAAAAAGAAATACTAACCAGAATAAGCATAGCCCCTCAACGTGTAAGGTCGCTGAGTCGTCCAGGCGTTAATAGGCAAAATTTCTTCATGACATGGCGTCGTAATGACAGAGTTAATATTAAGCTCGTTGATGATGTACTCTGGCTTGTACCACCATGCTGCACACAGATTAACCATTTGATTTGAGATAATGACAGGACCATATACCTAGATGCGTTGAATATAATTGTTTCCTTTTTATTTACTTTAGTGAAAGGAAAATTCAAAACCATATAATTAGAAGTAAGCTTTCAGTTGATTTTGTATTCTAAGAAATATTTTACTTCTATGTGCAAGTCTCAACTAATTAAAATATATTTATACCACTTAATAAAAATGATAACTAAATATAAATATGTATGTTAGTCACATAAATTGAAATAGTTACGGTACGTACCTTCAGTATTTGCAAGTTCAGCATCAACATGGGGAGGAAGAACTCTATTGTCCTTGAAATGATAATAGCTGTCTGATTCTTGGGTGGTGACTATAATCCTCTTTATCCATTTCACCATTCTTCCTCCAATGAATCCTGGAATTATCATTCGTACTGGAAACCCGTGGTCGGGTGCCAATTTTTCTCCGTTCTGCATGTAAGCTACGATGATATCTCGTGCTGGATCCATTGCAAATTCCTTCTTAATGCTGGTTCCATACTTTGAACCACCACCTCCCGGCAACACATCAGCTCCTTCGAAGCAAACATTAAGCGCCCCTTTATTCTTGCTAAAAACACCACACCGTTTTAGCAAAGCGCGGAGGGGTACCCCGCGCCATATAGTTGTTGAAACGGCAGCGGCGCCCCAGTTGAAACCAATGGTTTGTTTAACCATGTTCTGTTCTTTCCTTCGATTGCCAGCACACACAAGCGTAACCGGCAATTCTCTACAAGGGAATTCGTTAACCAACTGGTCCATTGTGAATTTCATAGGACGCTTCACTAGTCCCGTGACTTCCACGGTCCAGTCATCCCACGTGCCCTTGGGAACCGGTCCATGGTTACGAACGTAATGAAGTGGGACCGGTGTGATAAAACCGTGGTGCATGAGCCGGTTCAACGGTGGTTCGGAGTTAAATGGATGCTTTCCGGTGAGACGAATCATGGAAAAGTTGCGTTCAATCCAATTATCAGCGGTACCTTCGTCCCTAGTGTCATGAACAGATGGCTCTAATTCTGAATTCCCTTTTTTTATCATTTGAAGGTACTCATTTTTTTCGTCATCATCATCGTCGTCTTCACTCGACGAGTAATCAAGGTAAATGGTGGAATTTGGTTTCTTTTGGAAATTAGTACTGTTGGGCGAAGGGAAGTTGCAGCCACGAACCGGGGAATCAGACCGGGGCTTGAAAGACCGGGATAAACCGGCTTCTAGGTGACTGAACTGCCTGTTTTCGACAGATGCCGCCATAGATTATTCTAAAAAAGAATATGAATGGGTATTGGGGAAAAAAAAAAGGAAAGAAGGAAGAAAATTTTTCTCTCTCAAAATATTTCTCTCTATCTCACTCTAAGATTTGATTTTCTTGTTCTGTTTGGGAACGAAGTTTGTTAATGCGTAGAGTGGCCTTATATAGAAACGTTACGGACTCTCTCAGTGCCTCCATAGCCCCATACTATACATAAGTAGGACCCAAAAAAATCGACACCCAATTTAATTTGATTTAAAAAAATAGTGACATCACAAAATAAAATAAATAAAACAATTCTAATGATTTACACTTTTTACGCCCGTAGGGTCGGGATCAGAGGAAGATGCGGTGTTGGGGTAAATAGAAATGGCTTAAAGATATGCAGCTGTTGGTTAGCCCTCTGTTTCTTCTTATTGCCGTGGTTTTCACTGAATTATGGTCAACACATTAACCATTATTTCAGAGGAGTGGCTAGGTAAATGTTTGGTGGCATCTGATATTTACCCGAATTAAATATAATTAAATTTTCAGTAGTAAAAAATTAAGGTTAAAATATATATCATTAACTTTTTTTTTTTTGGTAATAAATGGGAATATTACCATTCCAACCCAAATGCTTCACATCCTAAGAGCATCAAGTGTACTAGCACTTCTAGTACATCAAGACCTCAACAAAAAATAACTCTTCTAAGTACAAAAATCCAACGACTTTAGAAGAAAGAAATAAAAAATCAATCAACAGAATTCAACCTAACTACATATAGTCTTTGTATCATCAGTGGACATTGTTTAGCTCTTTTAGACTCTGCATACACACTCATTCTGTCCACAAGCTCCTTTTTAATTTGCCCAACACAGAACTCCATGTTCAGGTTAATTTGTCTAAAAATTCTCCAGTTCCTCGCTTGCCAAGTATGGTATACAATTGCTCTTATGATTGCTGTTGCAACTTCCTTCCTTAATTGCTTCCAATGCCTCCTTTTAATCCATTGTATCATCTCTGGTATTGCCATATCTGGTAGTCTGATTGCTACCCAACTTATCAGAGCACCTCTCATATTTTTTACCCAACAACAGCCCCCAAACAGATGTTGTTGTGTCTCCATCACTCCCAGATTACACATGCAATACTCAGCATCACCTGTGATAGGAATGTGCAGTTGTAATAGTCTTCCCTTTGTTTACATTTTTTGTTGATATGCCAGCCACAAAACAAATCTATGTCTTGGTAACATTACCCTGCTCCATATCAAATCCATTTCCCTGCACCTTGACTTATGCCCTAACATTACATTGTAACTGCTAGATACAGAATAATCTCCATTGCTCGTCAACCTATATGTGTTCCCATTGTACCATTGTGCCATATTATGTTTTAAACTATTTATCTTCTTCCAATACCAACTACAGTCAGAAGGTGGATTATGCTCCCAAATATTCCTACAGGAATTCATATACATCCCATGTACCCATCTCACCCACAGTACTTCCTTGTTTGTTACTAATTTCCATAGCAGTTTACCAACAGAAGCTATATTCCAATTTTTACACCCCTTAATGTTTAGTCCTCCATATTTATTTGGTCTACATAGTACATCCCATGATACCAATGTCATCTTTCTATGTCCTTCTGTACTGCCCCATAGATACTCCCTGCATTTCCTGTCAACTGCTTTTATAACACTTTGAGGGAGTGTAAATACAGCCCCCTAAAAGTTGTATATTGCAAACAACACTGCGATCACTTGCAGTCTACCTGCATATGATAGTTGTTTCGCATACCCTGATTGAATGTTTATTGTAATCTTCTCCACTAGCTGATGACACTCTACTTTGCTCCACTTCTTTGATGTTAAGGGTAGCCCCAGGTATCTCATAGGTAATGTACTCACTAGGAACCCTGTATCTCTCACAATAGACTGTTTTGTAGCCTCATTCATCCTGCTAAAAATATGTTTGATTTCTCCATATTAGCTACCAACCCTGACACTTCACTGAAATGGTTCACTACTTCCATCATCCTGAGGATAGATTGACTGTTACCTTTGCAAAATAACATCAAATCATCTGCAAATATCAGGTGTGTCAGTTTGGTGGTCTTGCACATGGGGCGAAATTGAAAATCTGGGAGCTCACTCATTTTATTTAACCCTCTAGATAGGAACAGTAATGGAGACATAGGATCTCCCTGTCTCAACCCTCTTTTTCCTTCAAAGTAACCATATCCTGCACCATTCACTTTCACAGTGAATGTAGTTATTGTAACACACATCATAATCAGTTGGATGAACGGCATTGGAAAATCATAACCTTTAAGAACTTCCTCCAAAAATTCCCACCTAACCATATTATATGCTTTCTTTAGGTCAATCTTCATCAAGCATCTTGGAGTAGTCTTCCTGTTATAATGCCTCAATAGATCATGGCATATAAGCACATTGTGAATAAGTGATCTGCCTTCAATAAATGTTGCTTGATTGTCGGCTACAATTATAGGAATGGCTTTCCTCAATCTTTTAGAAATGATCTTAGAAATACATTTATAGATAACATTGCAACAAGAAATATGCCTGAATTGGCTAGCCTGCAAGGGATTCTTCACTTTTGGTATAAGAGCTATACTAGTTGAATTTATCTGAATAAGTATTTGCCCATTATCAAGAAATTCCAACACTGCCTTGGTCACCTCCTCTCCAATAATTGACCAACATGCTTTATAAAATCCACTCCCATATCCATCTGGACCTGGACTTTTAGTATCATTTATACTGAACATAGCATTCTTCACTTCTGGGCCTGTGTATGATCTTACCAATTGCAATTGTTGAGTAGTTGACAGTACTTTCGCGTTCTTCATAAAGCTCTGAATGGCATGATCCCTGTATCTTCCCTTTGTCCCCAGTAGCTCCTGATAATACTCCACAAATATACATGATATCTCTTCCTGCTTAGTTTCAGGCATCCAAACTTATCAGCAATTTGGATAATGGCTTCTTGCAACCTTCTGTGCTTTATCACTGAAAAGAAATATCTATTATTATCATCTCCCAACTTAATCCAAGTAGCTTTGCTCCTTTGTTGAAGGTATACTTCTGCCAAATAAGATGATCTCTTGAATTTTTGGAACTTCTGTATTTCTTCTAGCTGTAGCTCAACATCCAGTGGATTTCTATGAAGCTCTACTTGAGTTGCAGCCAAAGCCATTCTGTCTGCATCATCTTCTTCAATAACATTACTGAAATAACTTCTATTCAACACCTTTAGTTTTTGCTTTAGCATTTTTAGCTTCTTAACCACTTTGAACATACTACATCCTTCAACATTCTGTCCCCATCCCTCTTTAACTATATCTATAAAGTTTGGATGAGAGGCCCAAACATTACAGAATTTAAAAGCAGCTTTGACCCTCCTAGGTGAGTTAGCACTTGATAGCTTAAGTGGGAAATGATCACTTATTCCCTCCTCTAAATAGTAAGCCATATAGACTGGCATTGAATTGAGCCATGCTGTATTAATGAATACCCAATCAATCTTTGATAAGATCCTATTATCTCCATGCCTATCATTCCAGGTATACCTGCTCCCACTGGTTGGTAATTCAAGCAGCTCACATTGCTCTATGCACTGCTGAAACTCTACTATTTCAGCCAAGGTTATAGGATTGCCTCCCACTCTATCTTCAGTATGCAAAATAGAATTAAAGTCTCCCATAACTATCCATGGACCCCCACACTCTTCTTCATAGTGTCTAGGTAGCTTTATAAGCTTCTTCTTTCTTCCTTTGTATTATAAGCATAGACTATAGTCATCATATAAGTAATCTGCAACCTGTTGTGAGTCACCATACATGTTACTGCTTGATAAGCCATAGTACTCAGAGTGACTTTAAAACATTCCTGTCTCCATGCCAACCTAATTCTACCATTATAATGTTCCCTCAAATTGTTATACTCCCTCATCCTCCAAATAGCTTATTAGCCACTTGATCAATTTTCTCAGACTAAATTTTTGTTTCCACCATGCCTATCAACCCTATCTCTTTTTTATTACAAAGGAGTTTCACCTTCTTTTGCTTGTTAGGGGCCTTCATACCCCTAACATTCCAACATAAAATGTTATCCATTACCCCTAGGAGGTGATGCTTTCCCCCCCTCATTCCCCTCAACTTTACTAATATTAGTACCAGTTACAGCAGTATCGTTTATCTCCAACACCTGAAAGTTATTATGATAGCTCCTATCACCAGCTCCCTTCCCCTGTTGTACTTGTCTACTTGTAGTTCTTGTAACATTACTAGGTGTATCCGGCCTGCATTTTCCTGCCTATCCTACACTTTTTGCTTTCCAGTCTCCATTATATTCCCTTGTTTGTTTCTGATTCCTTCCCCATCCTTAATAGAAGTTGGTTGAGTCACCTGTTCTGTTACTCTTTCATCCTTTTTCCCACTACCTTCCTCTGTTGGTTTAGGCTCTGTAACTTGGTTCTTTGTTTTGCAAACTTGTTCATCATGGCCATATTTCCTGCATGCTTTGCACAAAGTTGGCTTCCAATCGTATCGCACTTTCTGCTCCATTAGTAACCCCCGTTCATTCTTAAAAAATACTTTATCTGGCAGTTTATCATCCATTTGAACTTTAACTAGGAGACGTGGAAAACTCAGCCCCAACTTCTTCTCTGTGTGACTATCTACCATCAATGGTCGACTTATTAAACTTCCAATCTTGCTTAACCCTTTAGAACTCCAGTACTTGAAGCCCAACCCAGGCAGTTTAACCCATATAGGAACAGTATACAATTCCTGTGAATTCCATATCCACACGCCAAGCTTTCACAATGACTGGCTTGTTATCAAAATGGTATATACCACTTTGTAATACTTCATTCATCCCTATGATAGAATCAAATCGCACTATCACTATCCTATTTTTTAGCATAGATACCTTGTTTATGCCATGTTTACCCCACATTCTACGAACATATGCATTAAGCACTATGAATGGTGGGTGAGCTCCCAAAACATAGCACACGATTGCAGTTTTTCAGTAGTCAATTTCAGAACTTATGTCCTCAGTCTCAATTTCACAAACAGGTGCTTCGTCATGCAACGCAGGTTCTACAAATTTAAGTTTAAATCCAACATTAGTTACCTTTGTTATATCAAAATTATCCCATATGGAGCCCCTAGCGTTCACTTCTGGTGAAACCTCTGCTTCATCTGCCCATGACAATTTCCCACTCCAAGCTCCAGATTCCAACAGCTTTGGTGATGTCCTCGATGAACCCTTACCCAATTCCATAATCCTCGTACCTGATTGACTTACAATTGGTTCGCCTTCTCCGAAGGATTCCGAGCTCTCTTCCCCATGGTAGCGCACGTTATGGTAACATGCGCTGAGAGAGAAAACCAGTGAGAAGGCGGTTATTTTTTTTTATATTTAACTATGACAGATAAATATATGTATAAGACACGCATATCTTACTTTCATTTGTTTGGTATAAATATCAAATATCAGTAACTATTTATCTGATACAAGTAAAATAATTCAGATAGCTACTGACTTCTTATGAAATAACCGACTCTCTTATACGTTTTTGAACAAGACCAACTTTTCAGAAAGTATTTCTCTTATATATAATGTTTTCAGCGAGCACGTCCAAAAAGTTTCTTCAAATTACACAAGCATTTAACTAATTGTTTTCATTGATACCGTTAGTTATAACGAACTAATTCAATCTCAAATGGACTTTTAATGTGCATATATATATATATATATATATATATATATATATATATATATATATATATATATATGTATTTGTGTGTGTGTGTGCGCGCGCATTGTTTGACTGAAAATTATCGAATACTTTCCAAGCAAATCAATCGAAATAATTCAAAGGGTAAATCATAGCTAATCATAATTAATCACTGAATTAGAAGACCAACTTGAGACATAGAAATAATCAATTATGGAACAATATAAACGGGGTTTTATTCATCAAGGTGACTTGACCTGCCTCTCCTTGAAGAGGTTCAGGATCTTACATTGATCTTGTTTCTTGCTCCACTTATGGAGTATATCTTTCTATTTCTGGAGTATTCAGAGTTGTGTCGAAGAAGAAGCCCCCCTTGGGAGGTTCTCTCTCTTGGTATTTATAGCCTCAGGCTTTTTCATCTGGTCACGAATGGGCCCCTCCTTTTGTTGTGGAGACGTCCCCTCATTTGTTTTAAGGACAGCTGTCATAAGTCAAGAGTCAGCGGCGTTGACCATTTACTACAAAGTGGTCGTGATGGGGTTGACCCCCTGGTCGCAAAATGGCCGAATATCTGCCAATACAGTTAGTCCCTCCGTTCGTCGAGGTCGTGCTCGAGTCGACTTCGGCGGACGGATAGAGCGGCGTGATCGGGGAGGGTCCTTAAAAATGAATTTTCGGAATCGAACTGTTGGTTGGCGAGTGGAGCGTCATCCTGCGCAGTCGTTCGTAATGGCGCACGTTTTCATGAAACCGAATCACTTCGTGCACGGTTATGTATTAATGGCGATCGTTGGGTCCCGTGCAGGCAGAATCCGTTATTTATAACTAGAGAAGATGTGTCATTTTGTTCTTTACATGTTCATTGTTCTTCTAAGAGAAATCTCGAGAAGCCTTTTCTTCTGTCAAATCGCATTTTCCCTATTCTTCTGATCATTATCATCATTGATTTCTCCGTCTCCCTTGTCAAAGTTCTTCTTTCTTTCGCTCGTGAATCGATTATGGCAGGCACTTCTTCTCGCGGCAATCGCTCGGCTAATTCTCCGGGGGTCGAGAATCCCGCTCCGGCAAATGAAAGGTTAGAGTTGGTGGGAGGTGAGGAAATTCCTTCGGTCGATGAAATTCTACCTCAACCAAGAGATCAAGTGATGGATTTCAGTGCACCGGGCGGCGTGGAACAGGGGGACATTGCTTCTTTAATGGGGGAAGTGGGGATAGCTCAAATGCGGGAGCGATGGCGTATCCCACATTATGCCGAGATCGCTCTTGCGAAGACCGAGGACAGGGTACAGATTGACCGTCGAGGGTATTGCTCGTTCTATGCTTATCCCTTCCAGGTGGGGTGTACACTCCCGCTCCCGATGCTGATAGTAGACTTCTGCCGCTATTACGAGGTATGCCCGGCCCAACTTTCTCCTTGTCTCTACAAATTGCTCCTCATGTTCATCAAATATGTGGAGCTAGCGGGTAGGGAGGTCACTTTGAGGCATGTGCTCAGTCTTTTCGCTCCCCAAAAAATCCGCGGCACCATGATCCATGCACGCTCACGAGGATCTAAGGGCTTGATGGTTGGGCTGGACGACGAGTTCATTCGTCATTCCTTTGAGAATTTTTTCTATATTCGGATTGAACACCTGGTGGCGGACCCAAACAGATTCCCGGAAGTTTGGAACTTTGCACGTGAGACTTCGTTCCTGACTGGGCATCCGCTCTATTTCGACTTTCCTCATGCTTTGTACTTATGGTTATTGATTTACCTTCATTTTTGTAGCTGAAAAGTTGTCGCCGCCTCCTTTGGAGGGGATCCGAGTCTGGGTTGAGGCAGTGCTTCCTCGTACTGCGGGCATTCGCACCTAGGCGGCTTTCTGGGAGAGGCATGGTCGCAGGCCCGTGACAGGTGGTATTTTGGCCCTTTCTCTTTTCTATTTCGTTTTGTTCTGACTGCGTCTATTGATTCGTTTGTTCATTGTACCTAGAGAGACCACGTCGTGCCAAAGCTCCACAATTGGCTTTCCGTCGGCCGGGTGCACTTGCTAGGCTAGCTGCTGCGCCTGTGCCTCGTCGAGTACCGAGGGCGGCGTCGGTTGAATCGTCAGCGACCGCGTCCCCAACGCGGGCTATGCCACAATATGAGAGGCCGTCCGGGCTTGTTCGTTCTCGGACGGGTTCGCCTTCGAAAAGGAGGAGGATAGGCCTTCGCAGAAACGTCGAGTGGCATTTGTGGCGGCTCCTCCATCGGTGATCAACTTGGATGCTCCCCCGACGGATTCGGAGGGCGGCAAAGCTGTGGCGCTTGCTGGCGAGGAGAAGGAGTTAGTCGAAGTTGAACCTGTTAGTTCTAGCCAAGGGAATGTTGCTATCTCGACGACCCTGTCCGAAGTTCCTGTTGCCGAGGCAGAGGGTCGATCCGTACAGGCCATCGTAGAGACCTCTGATGTACCAGTGTTGGCCACGACGAGTTGCTCTACCCCAATGGTGGCGGAGAGGGGGAAGGACGTGGTGGAGGACGAGTATGAATCTGAGTCCGATTTGGACCCCGACGACGTTCGTATGTTCGAGGAGGGTATTACAAATTCTACGGTGCGTGCAAGGGGACCGGCTCGTTATATTGAGGTTCCCTCGGATTTGAACTTACTAACTGAAGGAAATAGCTTGGTGTCGCAATTCGAGTTGTTATGTTCGGAGGCCGAGAACGCGTCTTTGAGGAGCGTTTCGGACATTGAAGTGATGGACGAAGTGGCCGTGATGGGCCTGAGGGTACGTAGTACGTTCCCATTATTATTTTTTTTCTTTCCCTCTCGTTTTAGCTTTTGCCTTAACTTTGCCTTTCCTTTGTTCTACAGACTTACTTGTTGGAGGTGGAGAACATCCGCAAAGCCAAGGTTCGCTCGAGGATCTTCCTGCAGATGCTGGGGAAATACCGCCGTTATCGTGATCGGTGCCGAGGGCTGCACGAGCGTTTACGGAACGAGCCTTGTAATCGGGCTTTGGGTGAGGATTTGGCGAGGCGGGACCAGCAGCTGTTGCAGGCGCTTGGCAGTAAACGTGCTCTTGAAGAGCAGATTCGTCGGAAGGACGAGGAGCTTGAGGCGTGGAAAGGAATTGCAGCAGAGTGTGTGCACCTGCAGGGCAGGTTGAGGGAGATGGAGTTGGAGGCTGAGCGTAATTGGGTTAAGGCAGTGGAGGCGGCCGCAGATGGAGCGGGAAATTGGCGGTGCTGGAAGGCGAGATTGCTGCCTTAAAATTTCGGGAAAAGGGTTGCTCGTCGAGGGCCGTGGCGTTGGAGGAGTCGATTCGTGTGCATGAGTCCCGGCTTGAGTCGGAGAGGGAGACAACGGCCCTTAAGGAGGAGAGGCTCGAGGAGCGGATTGGTGATCTTGAGCAGGAGGCTCAAGTCATGTTGGACCGGATTGCAATTTTGGAGGAGGAGAATCGGCGACTGCAGAGCCAGGCTGGTTCGTCGCATACTGCTGTTTCCCACCAGGTTCATGAACTTTGGGTCTACGCGAGGCTCAACGTGATGTTTACAATAACTTATTGGAGGCGGGTATTGTGACCGAGGCCGTCTTCGAGGTGGCACGCCAGAAGGCTCGTGAAGCTCGTGCCGACTGTGGTTATGATGTGGCGACACCCGAGGCTGACAATGACGCGAGTGGCGGTGACGGTGACGGCGGTGGTGGCTCCAAGTGAAGAAAAGATTTATCGTTGTTTGTTGTTTTTCTTTATACCCCATCCGTTGGTCGGCGCTCGGTTGTTCCTTGTTGTTTTTCTGTATTTTTATTTCTTGTCTCGACCGGCCAGGGCTGGATGTAAGCGGGGAGTACCCGCGTTCTTAACTCTGTAGACAATTGTACTCTTTTTTCCATCATTTGTCTCGCGTTTTACTCTGTCTTTCGTTTCTCTCTTTTTCTTTTATGGATATGTTTGGAGGGACAATCAGCCCTTGAATTCGACCGAGGTCGTCATCTCAGTTTTGGAATGATAATGATGGCTTTTTGGCCTGACATGAACGGGGAGGAGCGATCACCTTATAATGACGGCAATTGATTTTTCTTCGCCCCAGCCCTAGTGCGGCTGAGGTTGACCCTAATAAATTTGAAGGTGAAGGCACTTGGCCTGAGCCTTAGTTTGACTAAGGTCGAACCCGATATATTTTGATGGCGAAGGTGCTTAGCCTGAGCCCCGGTTCGACTGAGGTCGAACCTGATATATTTTGATGGCGAAGGCACTTAGCCTGAGTCCCGGTTCGACTGAGGTCGAACCTGATATATTTTGATGGCGAAGGCGCTTAGCCTGAGTCCCGCTCCTGGCTTGTGACAGCCCTGTGCCGGTTTCCGGCCTGACACCGCATTAGGGGTGAAGGAAATGCCTCATACTTTTGCTCTGAGGGAGAGGGGCTTCTTCCTCTTGTTTGGTTGTTTCCGGATCTCAGTTTCCTTTGATGCATTCGAGTATTACGTGCTCGATGTGCTTCCTCTAGTCTGTTTGAGCTGGATTGCTTTCCCTTTTTTTTTGACGTTCCTTTGGCTTCGATTCCAGGGAGAAACTATGTGATTTCGCTAGGAAATCCCCACAGACGGCGCCAAATTGTTTGACTGAAAATTATCGAATACTTTCCAAGCAAATCAATCGAAATAATTCAAAGGGTAAATCATAGCTAATCATAGTTAATCACTGAATTAGAAGACCAACTTGAGACATAGAAATAATTAATTATGGAATAATATAAACGGGGTTTTATTCATCAAGGTGACTTGACCTGCCTCTCCTTGAAGAGGTTCAGGATCTTACATTGATCTTGTTTCTTGCTCCACTTATGGTATATATCTTTCTATTTTTGGAGTATTCAGAGTTGTGTCGAAGAAGAAGCCCCCATTGGGAGGTTCTCTCCCTTGGTATTTATAGCCTCAGGCTTTTTCATCCGGTCACGAATGGGCCCCTCCTTTTGTTGTGGAGACGTCCCCTCATTTGTTTTAAGGACAGCTGTCATAAGTCAAGAGTCAGCGGCGTTGACCATTTACTACAAAGTGGTCATGATGGGGTTGACCCCCTGGTCGTAAAATGGCCGAATATCTGCCAATACATGTATATATATATATTCACCCTGTTTAATTAATAAGTTAAAGTTATTTGGTGTAAGTACAAGGTATGGGTAAGTAATTCCCCTTCACTTAACCCCTTAATCTTGTATGTTTGGAGAAATTGCCAACTTTCTTACATAATTAATGCTGCAATAGCAGAAAGTCAATAGTCTTAATTATTATGGGTTATAACGTGTTTTGTTTCAATAATATTTACTCAACATAATAGAAAATAGGATTCCTTATCTCTGCTTTTTCTCTTTTATCTCACTTTTTAATTTCAAATATCGTTATCTTTTTTGAGATTTTTTCCTTATAGATCCTAGATTTTGAATATACCTTGATCCCTCTTCTAAAGGTAATTGCAAAATTGCAATTATAAAATTTCACTTCACTGGTTATATTTCTGTAAGAGGCTTTTCCTTTTAACTTTCATGTTCATTCGTACATACTTCCAGAGGCGGATCCAGGATCTTGACAAGATGGGTGTTCTATTAAAAAGGATTAGATCCCGGATATAAATTTTACATGTTCAACCTTAGTTCTTACTATTGCGCACCCGTTACACTTTTGAATTACAAGTTCAAAATTAAAATTTAAATAAAAAATATTTTTCTTGCATCTATATCTACTATCCATGTTGAAAATATCGGGATCAGTTGAACCTATTGATTATATGCTACATCATACACTGTTACTAGTTTTAATATACATATTTTATTTAATTATATAAGATTTTACAGTGACAAAAGAAGAATAGAAATTTTAATGTGTGAAAATTTTGAAAGAATAAATCAAACAAAAAAAGAAATAAAAGAAAAAGTACTTAATTAATACGCAAAAAGTAACACCAGACATGCTCGTCTTCCGTGGGCGTCTAGTTCTAGGGGAAAAAAATAAAAAACAACAAGATTGATGATGATAGGCTATAATTACGTATTTTAGTCGATTATTACACTCTAATTTACTGCACTTTAATTAAGTTTGAGCTTTAATCGCTAGTGTTTTGCACTAATGGTGTGTTTTATGCCTTGTAGGAGTCATTCCGAGCTATGTAGATGTTATGGAATGAATTCGAGTGATTTGGAGCTTTAAAGTTTGAGTAAAAGTTCAAGGAATTAAGTCGGGATCGTGTTTGGGGGTCAACGGATGATAGGTAGAGCGAACGAAGACTCTAGTAGGCATATTGCACAATATCTAGTAAAATAGATATAACTTTTTGCTCAGAACTCCATTTGGGCTCCACAATATATGGTTGAAAATCTAACTCAAAGGGATACAACTTTCATGTTTTACGTTTTTCCAAATTCGAAACGGAACAGGGCGAAAAATCCGCGTCAATAGCGCGATCGCGCTCGTCAGGCAGAACACTGGGCCACTAGCGCGACCACTAGCGCGATCGCGCTAGTCAAACCGGGGAAAAATGTCCTTTATCACATTGGAGAAGGTATAATTGTTTGGGCCCAACCCTACTTGGTATATATACATGGAAAAACGGTATTTTGAGGGAGGAGGACGTTTTTGAGAGGAAAATACAAGCACAGAGCCGCCGTGGAGGCCGGGTTTCATCTTTTCTTCCACCAACTTAGTAATTTTTATGTTTCTTTGTATGATTTGTTGTTTTGCTACCATGTCTATGTGGAGCTAAACTTCACGTTCTAGGGTTGTGGTTCTTTCATGACTATTGTTATTCGGATATTGATTTTGATTTCTTAGTTTATCATATTGGTTTATTTATTCAATCCTGCACTTAATTATTTGATTGCTTGATCACCAATTGAATACTATCTTAGAATCTAGAGTTGAACTCGAAAGTGGGAATTCTAGATTGCATATAGGATTGAGTAGAGCAAGTTCTTGAACCTGGGCATCGGGGAACGGATTTGCGATTAGGATAGACATATACCTAATTGCCTTGCTTAGTTGATTTACAAGAATTATAAATGCGTTCTTGTTGATTCTAACTCCATAGACATATAGGCGTTAGGTTAGCTTGAATAGGCGAGTAAGAACTCGACAGATTCTTATGAGCAATATTAACCCTGTCAACCAATAAACTAGATAAATTAGTTAGTCAATTCAATTGAAGAATACAATAGGAATGTTAGATAGCCCATAACCCTAGATCGTTTTCATTACATTGATATCATAAAAATCTGCTCTTCCTCTGTTTAAAGTTCATTATTTATATTTCTTTATTTAATTAGTTTAGAATCAAATACTTCTAGGTTTAATTCTTGTTTAGATAATTAGGATAGTCTAATTTAGTTAATAGTTAATCACAAGTCCTCGTGGGATCGACATCCGACTTTTAGTCACTTTATTACTTGACGACCGCGTATACTTGCGTGTGCGTTTGGCCGCAACAAGTTTTTGGCGCCGTTGCCGGGGACTTAGAAATTAACTATTTTTCTAGATTAGACTTTAAATTTTATTCTTTTTTTGTATATACTTTTATTTTTACAAATATTTGATATTTTTCTCTTAGTGTGTTCCTAGTTCTCTCAGCATGACATCTGGGGATGAAATATACGGAGGTAAGGCTATTGATGAAGACTCTTGGTTGACAAAAGACTTTTATGGCTCGTATTTTTGGTCTTGTCATGGCCTGACTTCTTGGAGGTCTGAATTTGAATATGGGAGTAAGGGTTGGTATTGGGAAGAATATTCACGATTAAGGGAATATGAGGAACGACGTTGTCTTCTAACAACGTTGGTAAATGATTGGTCTAAGGAGAGAGATGAACTTGCACATAAAATTGATAATTTTGGCTTGGCTGTACATAACTTAGATGCAGATTTGAGTGCAAAGGTTGATGCGTGTAACGCCCAACAATTTAATAATGAGTTGTGTGAAGCTGAAAAAAATCTTCTAGACCAAATTGAGGAGCTAAAACGAGAATACCAATCACTAGACCATGTTTTTCTTGAGGATGCCAATATTGAGAAGAGTGCTCTAGAGTCATATGAGGGAGTAGATAACATTACTTTGGGAGACTTGAGTGTGTGTAAATATGGGGATGCAAATAGTAGTAAAATTCATGAGTTAGGGCGCATTAGACCTCATTCCAATCATTTTTCCACATTGTGTTTAGATAGTAAGATAGTAATCGAGCCATCTGAGCCAATGAAGGGGTCAAAGAGTGAGGATGAGAGCGCCTATATTCTTGAATTTGTTGTGCCAAAAAGCAAAAATTACATTCCTCATCTAAAGGCCGAGAGGTGCAGAGTGAAAAATTTATTACTTGGCCTGGTTATCTTTGTAGCCCCACCAAAGGTGCATAGCCACAGACTGGATGCCATGTTAGGGGTACAATTCATAAGTTCAAGGTGGAGACAAAAATTGGTTCAAGTCGTGCCGCGACTTTAAATTAGGCGCTTGTTGGGAGGCAACCCAGCTTTACTGCTTTCTTTTATTTTTATTTATTTTTGTTTATTTTATTTTTCTATCTTTGTAGCGTTTTTTGTAGGATTATGAGCATAGAAGAAAAGCCACTGGAAGTGTGCAAAAGTGAGCTATGTGGTTGAAATAAGTGTGGGGTGACCGCACAAAGGATCGTACCTGGGAGAAGTCTGAGTATCCCGTGAGCTGCTAATGCTTCGGCCTTTGGCCTACCAGGGAGTCTCTTTTACCCTCTTGTTATTTTTAGTGTGCATTGAGGACATTGCACAATTTTAAGTGTGGGGTGAGGAGATTGTCTGGGTGATTTTCTGTGCTATGTTAGCTTAGTTATAGTACTCGTTCTTAGTGTAGTAATTTAAAAAAAACAAAAAAAAACAAAAAAATCAAAAAAATTTGGACTTTTCCCGACGATGGATTTTGTGGACAGCTTTCTTGAGGGATTAAAGTCTAAAAAAAAAACACAAAAATATGTCTTTTAGCTTTCTTTAGGTAGTAATAATCCCCCGTGGTTTTTCTTTGTGCCTCGGTTCTTTTCCATGGGATGTAGTTTGAACCGGGTAGTTTTTTCTTTTAGAGTAGTTTAGGGAATAAAATGGAGGAAGAAAGATGAGATAAACCTAGGCGCCCTTGACTTGTTTGATAGTAGCATATTTAGGCTTTGGCATGTGTAGTATCTTCCCTATGATTTGAATTTATTGATGATGCCTTGCTTACTTGGATAGCATGTTTTGTGGCGCCTATGTCTCATTTTCTTGACTTATGTTTACTTTGTGCTTAATGCTTAATATCTCGTGGCTCCGTGAATACTTGCATTTGTTTGAGAGTCGGAATGAGACCGTTCTTAGTGAGTCATGTGCCATGTGTGGTGAGGTTTTTGTTGTAGTCTATGTATTGTACTTATGTCTAGAACTTGCCCGGTATGTGAGTTGAAGCGAAATTTAAGGTGATGCTCGGTTTGAAAAATGATTTTAGGCTTTCTTTGATCTTTTGAGCTTATTGCTTATCACAAATAAAATCTATCCCTAGTTAACCTTTTTGAGCCTGTAGACTTTTATTTGGCACCCACATTACAAGCCTATACCCTTTTTATTCTTAATTGATATTGTTTTGATCCCTTTTCCTCTTAAAGCACTTTTAATTGTGAGATGAGCGCTAAAAGAAGTAAGAAGGAACGAAGTGTGAGGTGGCTTTTGAGTGGAACCAATAAAAGGAAGAAATGTGCACTTGTTTTGTAAAATAATACACCACTAGCAGAAATTGAAAAAAAAAGAATAATCTGAAGGAAAAAAAATAGATATGAATACATTGTTGTCTTGTTCTTGATAGTGGGTATGAATTAATGTAGTGCTTAAAGAAGAAGGGAGCATTTTTGGGGTGATATTGTTTGTGAAAGTGAAGTGGATTGAAGAATTTATGCTTAAAGTTGATTATGTGATGTGTTAAAGTGCTTAGGATGGTTAGTCACTATTCCTAAATATATCCTACCCGTCCCTTAGCCCACATTACAACCATGAAAAAGACCTAATTGATTTTAGATCGAGCGAGCCTACATTAGTAGAGATTTACTTTAAGGGCAAGCCTATGGTACCAATTACATGCATGTGACTTCTTTTGTGAGGGTGAGCGATTTTCTTTGATATATGTGAGCATGAGATTCGAATGTGTGGATTGATTTTACTTTCTTTGCTTTGGTTGTGAGGGCACATGGTTTCACGAAGGATAAATAACATTATTAGACTTCTCTAGGATGTTGGGTGTTCAAGCCATGAGTGCATTGTGATATTGAGTCGGTTTTTGAGGCTAGGATTGTTGTGAGCATATTGTCTTTGTTTGAATATTTTTGAAGAATTACATAAGTAAAGGGAAGTGTATGATGATTGCATATGCTAGAGTTTAATTGTTGCTATCAGTCATAATTATTGGTGTAGTGTGCTTCGAATACGTTAAGTGCTCACAGATAGAGTAAATTTTTGGTTGACTCGAGGACGAGCAACGTTTAAGTGTGGGTGTTGATGATAGGCTATAATTACGTATTTTAGTCGATTATTACACTCTAATTTACTGCACTTTAATTGAGTTTGAGCTTTAATCGCTAGTGTTTTGTACTAATGATGTGTTTTATGCCTTGTAGGAGTCATTCCGAGCTATGTAGATGTTATGGAATGAATTCGAGTGATTTGGAGCTTTAAAGTTTGAGTAAAAGTTCAAGGAATTAAGCCGGGATCGTGTTTGGGGGTCAACGGATGATAGTTAGAGCGAACGAAGACTCCAGTAGGCATATTGCGCACTGTCTAGTAAAATAGATAACTCCATTTGGGCTCCACAATATATGGTTGGAAAGCTAACTCAAAGAGCTATAACTTTCATGTTTTACGTTTTTCCAAATTCGAAACGGAAAAGGGTGAAAAATCCGCGTCAATAGCGTGATCGCGCTCAGGTCGCGCTCGTCAGGCAGAACACTGGGCCACTAGCGCAACCACTAGCGCGATCGCGCTAGTCAAACCCGGTAAAAATGTCCTTTATCACATTGGAGAAGGTATAATTGTTTGGGCCCAACCCTACTTGGTATATATACATGGAAAAACGGTATTTTGAGGGAGGAGGACGTTTTTGAGAGGAAAACACAAGCACAGAGCCGCCGTGGAGGCCAGGTTTCATCTTTTCTTCCACCAAATTAGTAATTTTTATGTTTCTTTGTATGATTTGTTGTTTTGCTACCATGTCTATGTGGAGCTAAACTTCACGTTCTAGGGTTGTGGTTCTTTCATGACTATTGTTATTCGGATATTGATTTTGATTTCTTAGTTTATCATATTGGTTTATTTATTCAATCCTGCACTTAATTATTTGATTGCTTGATCACCAATTGAATAGTATCTACGAACCTAGAGTTGAACTCGAAAGTGGGAATTCTAGATTGCATATAGGATTGAGTAGAGCAAGGTCTTGAACCTGGGCATCGGGGAACGGATTTGCGGTTAGGATAGACATATACCTAATTGCCTTGCTTGGCTGATTTACAGGAATTATAAATGCGTTCTTGTTGATTCTAACTCCATAGACATATAGGCGTTATGTTAGCTTGAATAGGCGAGTAAGAACTCGACAGATTTTTATGAGCAGTATTAACCCTGTCAACCAATAAACTAGATAAATTAATTAGACAATTCAATTGAAGAATACAATAGGAATGTTAGATAGCCCGTAACCCTAGATCGTTTTCATTACATTGATATCATAAAAATCTGCTCTTCCTCTGTTTAAAGTTTATTATTTATATTCTTTATTTAATTAGTTTAGAATCAATTAGTTCTAGGTTTAATTCTTGTTTAGATAATCAGGATAGTCTAATTTAGTTAATAGTTAATCACAAGTCCTCATGGGATCGACATCCGACTTTTAGTCACTTTATTACTTGACGACCGCGTATACTTGCGTGTGTGTTTCGCCGCAACAATTGATATAAGATTTGACCTCGCAACCTCACTTAGAGAGGTAGACCCAGTAACTATCACATCATATAATACTTTGAGCATGGGTGCACACACATATATTTAAGTATTTTTAAAGAAAACATAACATTACTATACATGATTTAGGGAGGGGAGCATATGTTCACGTGCCCCATGGAAGCCCCCTAGATATGCCCCTGCATACTTCTAGGTCTAGTTATTTTGAAACATTTCATTAATAACTACTTAATTTGAAAATAGAAAGCAACTGCATAAAATGTCGAGATAGTTAATTGGTAAAACGAATATAATTCTAATTTATTTAAGTATTTCAAAATCAAAAGAAATTGTTGGCTTTATCTCTTACTTTTCTTGCGTCGAAAGTCTAATCCACATGGGAGGAGTAAGATCTGCATACACACTATTCTCTCCTGACTCTACTATGTGGAATCACTGAGCATGATATTGTTGTTGAAAAGAAATTCTTAGCTTTAATGAGTCCTTTCTTCCGTTCAAAAATAGGGAGGAGCTATAGTTTTTCTTATGGGGTCAGTGTAATCCAGTAAACTTGGTTTAAACTTTATTTTTGTGTTAAAAATCTTCTTAAAGTATGTACAATTAATTTATCACAACCCAATATATTATTTTTTCTAGAAATTCGAATTCATAAACTTAAAATTATAATTCCGCTGTTGTTTTAGAAAGTGACGGGAGCACTGTTACTTGACCCCATATCATCTACGGGTTAACTGAAATTTACTCTATTTAGCACAAAATTATTGGACCAGATTTTTATTTAAGAACTAGCGTCATAATAAACCAAAACATTTTAGGGTTTTTTTTTTCTTTTTCTTATTGAAACTTTTGACAATATTTATCTCAATTTGCCTATTGCCAACCCCAAAATCTTAAGGGGATGAATAAGAACTTACTAAAGAAAATAGTTGGTATGTAAAGGAAACTTTTATCAAAATTTTAAATCTAAATCCGTGTTATAAAATAAAGACTGAAAAGTAAATAAATCGAAGACAAGTATAGAGAGAGATTGATATATTATTCAATTTCAAACTGATGTACATAATGCACTGAAATCTCCTCTATTTATAGAAGAAAGGAAGATGATGTGTAAGCTGCTACTGCAAGCTGCTTGTAATTTGCTTGTAAGTTGCTACTGTACCAGATATAGATAATCTTCTACCGGGGGATAATATTTATCCATAACGGAGTACCGAAATGATAAGCTTCTTCAGGAGGCTTATTTCCAATATAGTACTAAATAGATAAATATATTTACGGCGGAGTCCCATACTGATAAGGTTCTTCAGGAAGTTTATTTACAACGGAGTACTAAATCAACATCCATAATACAATATATATTTATAACACTCCCCCTTGGATGTTCATTAAAGATAATGTGCCTCATTAAAACCTTAATAGAAAAAAACCCCGTGGAAAAAAATCCTAGTGAAGGAAAAAGATTACACATATTTAGTAATACGCATTGCTATTAAAAACCTTATAAGGAAAACCCTATCGGAAAATTTCTTAGTAAGGAAAAAATAGTGTACCGCGTATTTTACTCCCCCTGATGAAAACCTTGTTTCAAATATTTGAGTCTCCGCATTCCTATCTGGTATACCATCTTCTCAAAAGTTGAAGTTGGCAAAGAATTAGTGAATAAATCTGCTGGATTGTCACTTGAACGGATTTGTTGCACATCAATGTCATCATTTTTCTGAAGATCGTGTGTGTAGAATAAGTTTGGTGAAATGCGCTTCGTCCTATCTCCTTTTATAAATCCTCTCTTCAGTTGGGCTATGCATGCAGCATTTTTTTGTATAAAATTATGGGTCTTTTCTCACATTCCAAACCATATTTTTCTCGGATAAAATGAATTATTGATCTCAACCATACGCATTCCCTACTTGCTTCATGAATAGCTATTATCTCAGCATGATTTGAAAAAGTAGCAACAATAGATTGCTTTGTGGAGCGCAATGATATGAAAGTACCTCCATATGTAAATACGTACCCGGTTTGAGATCGAGCTTTATGGGGATCAGATAAATAACCTGCATCTGAATAACCAACAAGATCTGCACTATCTTTGTTAGCATTAGCAAGATATATAACTGCATCCATTGCACTGAAATAGAGTATTTCAGGACCAAGGAGTTCCTCATCCTCTTCTGGAGGTCGGAACGGATCCTTATTCACTACAAGTGATCGAACAACCATTGGTGCACTCAATGGGTGTGCTTTGTCCATGTAAAAGCATTTTAAGACCCTTTCTATATAGGCAGATTGATGGATAAAGATTTTGTCTGCTAAATATTGAATTTGCAGACCAAGATAAAGTTTTTTCTTTCCAAGATCTTTCATCTCAAATTCTTTCTTAAGATATTCAATTGCCTTTTGGAGCTCTTCTGGAGTTCCAACAAGATTTATGTCATCAATATAAACAATAAGTATAACCTTCTTTCAGCAAATATTCATTGAGGCGGTAATACCACATGTGCCTAGATTGCTTTAAACCGTACAAAGACCTTTTTAATATGATCGAGTACATTTCTCGAGACTTTGAACTATATTCTTCAAGCATTTTAAATCCTTCAGGGATCTTCATATAGAATTAACCAAATGAGTCATATAGGTTATGACTTACATTTAAATGGCATGACATCTTCAGGATTTTGGATTACAGGTCCGATCCTCACAATCTTTTACAATATTGTGCACTATATTGTATCAAATATATCGTCGAAGATCATTTTGTATCGGTTCCTAAGTGACATAATTTGTTGAGATCTCATCACTTTATTTATTTTCAGGTACCTGAACTTCTTTTGAAGATTCATGAAATGTTATGTCGTGGGCTCTTCTAAAGCTCATTTCCTCCTCATTGTGATCATTTTGTTCATTTGCTCCTATCATTTCTCAATGATTGTTACCTTTGAAACCGATCAATTTACTACGCTTCATACGTGTAGTAAACTTTATCCTTCAGGGAATTTAGTTTTAATATGAGAATTTGCAGCTGAAATATGATATTTAATTTTTGATCAGCAAATGCTTCAGGCATTTGACTTGAATTATCTTCTATGTGAGGATCATATTAATAATAATTCAATTCATATAACATATTTTCCAGCTGTTTATTCCATCCACCGAATGTTAGAAAAATTAACATATATCCCCAATCTTCTTTGGGAAACCTATATTTGTTCATTGTGGTAGACAAATTAATAATATACCACACATCAAAAGTTATTAGATAGTAAAAATATTTGGTTTCTGATCCTAAACCAATTGTGAGGGGAGGACTTATCATGTATTGTTGGTCTGATGCATACAAGTGTTGTTGTATACAATTTAGAAAATCTTAGACCAACACATGAAGATTTGTTCTCATAAGCAATAGTTTAGCCATTAATAGGAGGTATTCAATGCTAAACCAGCTTGGATATAAACCAGCATTATCAAGATGAACTGTCTGGATTTCATAATTTGAAAGTTATGCTCTTAGTTGTGAAAAGCAATTTCAAATGCCAAACTGCAGGTTAACATTGAACACACATGTAACCATCTCATATATGCATCTATAAGTGGTTCACATGATAGGTGAATGTGCCATATTCACCTTTTATATTCCAGAGTTCAGGGGTCTTAGTCCTAACTTTAGCCGCTATAACCAATTTATTATGAGAACAAGCAGCACAAGAGAATTCTTGAAGAATCTTTTGGTTCTTCGGTATATGCTTATCAGAATTCTCAAATAGCTCATTTAAAAATGGCAAATGAAAACTTCAAGTTTATCATGGCATGTGCTATCTCTTAGTAAACTTCTGTTGGCATAAACTTTTGCATTAGTAAACTTCCAATTTACTGTGGCTACTTTCGTATCAGTAAATTCCTGGTTTATTGTAGCTGCTTTTGCCTCAGTAAAAGTCCTGATTTATTGTGACTGTTTTTGCATGAGTAAACTTCTAGTTTACTGTAATACATGATATAGTACAAATTGAAGAATAAGATGGGTAACTTCTCACATACATATTAGTTTACCCCTTATGATTGTGAAAATATGAAGATTTTCAATCTTCCAATCATTTGTAGTCTCAATATGATAGCCATTTTTATTAGTAAACTTCAGGTTTACTACGACATATGTTTTGACCATAGTCATATAATATGAATGACATATTTATATATAAGCTCTTCGACAGACTTCATTTATTGTCCACAATCTAATATTTATCGGACACTACTGGTGTCATGTGTCTTCTAGACAAACAGTTAGCTCTTCAGGAGTTTTTGATAAATTTTGTACTACCAAATATCGCTCAGACACTTCTGGTGTCATGAGAAAAAAAGTCATAATCAAATGAACAATAGAAAGACAATACTAAATTTTTAAGTATAATAAATTAAGAATTTCAATATTTTTACCACCAACTTTGTGACAAATGTCTCCTTCAGGGAGAAACGCTATTAACATCTGAATATTTTATATCAAAGCGGCAACCACATAATCATTACATCCTTCAGGGAAAGATACATAAGTTGTTATTTCCTTCCGGGAACTCAATAACTAACCATAATATATTATGTGGTTGCAGTAAAAAGCATTCTACAAGAATGCTTTTGCCTTAGAATGATACTTAATAAAACTATCCAAGATGTTTTACGTACAACAGGTACATGCGACAATGATCTTTTTGTCACAAAAATATATTTATATCCTCTTTTATTCTAGCTCTTCAGGAGGTGAGTTGTGGTATTTCTTCATTCACTCCAGGGAATGAAAATGTGCTTAAAAAATAACTTTGAATAACTCTTTTTTTTAAGCACAGAAAGACACTGCTTCAAAATATTTTCTTACTTCAGGAGAAAATTTTAATTGTTTTACTACTTCAGGAGCAAATTTAAAATACAAAATATTGAGTATATATTCTCTCAATCATATTACCTTTTCTGGAGTTGAATTATAATATATTTACTTCAAGAATGCGTTCATATTTATGAGCTTTTAATATTGTCACATTCACTTCAGGTAATGAATTAATATTATCAAAAGTTCTCATCCTTCAGGGAATGGAACATAATTATCTGAACGTGCATTAATCACACTAAACTATGTTATGTCTTAGAACCTCTTTTACGATTATACAACTTCAGGAGCAAATCGAGGCATGTATATAATATAGAGAATATTTCTCTAGCTTATCTTCAACTGTAATCATAGAAAGCCTAAATTATCACATCTTGTGGTCATAGGCATATATTACTTCTGGTGGATACCAAAATTTAGTTACAATGAGATATGCGAAATATAACCACTTCTGGTGATTTTTCTTGCGAACTCTGCTGGAGTTTAAGTGGATCTAACAATGTTATCCACTTTGTAATCCTTTATTAAGACAATAAAGATGAAAACAAATAGCAAAATAGGTACTGTATACGTAGCATATAACCAAGCAAGCGATGATAAAGATATTAAACCAAATATAAGCAAAAGGCTCAAATTACTTTACACAAATTTAGCCACTGAAGATGTAAGTGATATCCACATCACTATTGCCAAAGAAGAAAAGCTCACCGCCTCAAGGATATAATCTGCCTTATGATACTCGAAATGAACAAGATCTAACCACGGACGTAAGAGCGTTGCCTTGCATCGGAGATGAACACTGAAATAGAAATTAAATTCGAAATAAGAGCTCAAAATGGCAGAGCCTCGTTCTGATAACGTGTTATAAAATAAAGACTGTAAAGTAAATAAACCGAAGACAAGTATAGAGAGAGCGAGATTGATATATTATTCAATTTCAAACTCATGTATCTCCTCTATTTATAGAAGAAAGGAAGTTGCTGTATAAGCTACCACTGCAAGCTGCTGTGTAAGCTGCTACTGTACCAGATATAGATAATCTTCTACCGGGGGTAATATTTACCCGTAACGGAGTACCGAAATGATAAGCTTCTTTAGAAGACTTATATCCAATAAAGTACTAAATAGATAAACATATTTACGGCGGAGTCCCGTACAGATAAGGTTCTTCGGGAAACTCATTTTAATGGAGTACTAAATGAAAGTTCATAATATAATATATATTTATAACAATCTGTAGTTTTTACAAACTCCGAATTAAGTTGAGCTACGTATAATGCATTCCTACCTCGAAAATTCCGCATCAAACTAAAGGAGCTTAATAATTCCCTTTTCCCCCTCAAAACCAGCAACTTAATAGCCACTCAAAGAGTCAAGAGTTAACAAATGTCCAATTTGAATTAACAAATGTTTCTATGTGTAAATTATCCACATTAAGATTAGCGATTCTCGGTACGTGTGAAAGCGGGTATAATTAGCAATATTAATACTAATAGATGCAATGAAACTTCGCGCGCCCAACACAATCTAAAGTTGGATTTTCATGTCCTGGTAAATCTTAGGCCAGCTGATGCCTCCACCAGTTAGCTAAATGTATAATTATATTCATTAAGCATTTAACGTTTGATTATGCTTAAGCCATTGGGATTAGCTTAGTAGTCATTAAACCGGACCCCTATGTGTATTATATGTTTTTTTTGTTCAATCCACTTTCTATGACAAATCTTAACATCTAGAAAATGAGGCCTAGCTCACGTTTTTTCTCAAAGAAAAAAAGCCTACATCAAGTCTGATGGAGAATTGAGTGGGGTACTGTTACCTTGTAAATAGTGTTCGAGTCAACTTATTGTACAAGGACTGTATATTGTCCGAGCAAAGTACTAATAAGGTGATCGAGAATAAACATTCAAGACTATGTCGATTGTACACATCTCGGAGCATCTAGTCACTCATTATACCGGAGCATGTAGGGACTTAAAATGTTTAAAATATTCACTTAAACTTCACGATTTATTTTCTTTTCTATTCACCGATCAAGTTCGAGTGGTGTAATGAACAGTTGAGAATAAATTAAAGTATCAACACTTGTCATATATATATATATATATATATATATATATATATATATATATATATATATATATATATATGTATGGATGTATGTATGTATGTGTAAATTATCATAAATGAATAAAATCATACACTCTACTAGAATCTATTACGCGTATACGAATATGAAGTGTAATTTATATGAAAGCACACAGATGATAAACATTATATATATAATTGGTCGAGTGTAATTGATATAGTCGTTGTATCCAATATGCTATGGCACACTTAGTGTAACGGCTCGGCTGGTCGTTTTGAGCTTTGGCGCGTCGTTCGGCGGTTGGAGGTCATTAGTAGCTTCACCTCAGGAATTATGAATTGTACGTGTGGTCCGACTTGAGTTTCGGGAAGTTCGGAGTTGATTTAGAAAGAAAATTCTAATTTTAGAAGCTTTAAGTTGGAGGAATTGACTAAGGTTTGACTTTTGAGTAACGATCTCAGAATCAAAATTTGAAAGTCTCAACAGGTTCGTCTGATGATTTTGGACTTGGGCGTATGACCAGATCGGGTTTTGGATGACCAGAAGTGTTTTTTGGCGCCTATTGTGGAAAGTTGGCATTTTGGAGGAATTTCATAAATTTGGGTTGAAGTGTATTTTAATGTTATCGATGCCCGTTTGGAATTTCGAGCCTGGGAATAGCTCAGTATGGTGATTCTGGTCTTAGGAGCGCGTCCAAACGTGAAATTGGAGGCCCGTAGGTTATTTCGGGGTCATTTGGTGAAAGTTGGAAATTTGAATATTTTTGGAAAGTTTGACCGATAGTGGACTTTTTGATATCGGGGTCGAATTCCGATTCCGAAAGTTGGAGTAGGTCCTTAATATCGAATGTGACTTGTGTGCAAAATTTATGGTCAATCAGACGTGATTTGATAGGTTTCGGTATCGAATGTAGAAATTTGAAGTTCTAAAGTTCATTAAGCATGAATTGGGGAGCGATTCATGGTTTTGACGTTGTTTGATGTGATTTGAGGCCTCGAGAAAGTTCGTGTCATGTTATGGGACTGGTTGGTGTGATTGGGCGGGATCCCGGGGGCATCGGGTGTGTTTCGGGGTGGTTTCGGGCCAATTTTAGTTGAGCTGCTGTTGCTGGTTTGCTGGTGCTGATGTTGTTCTTCGCGAACGTGAAGGGCCTCACGCGTTCGCGAAGAAGAAAGTTGGACTGGGCCCTTTTTGTTCTACGCGTTCGCTAGTAGGCTGACGCGTTCGCGAAGGGCTAACTGGTAAAGCTTCGCGTTCGCGGGCCCTGTCTCTCGTTCGCGTACAAGAGCTGGGTGTTAAGGCAGATTGTGCTTCACGAACGCGAGGGGCTTGCCGTGTCCGCGAAGAAGGATTTCTGGACCCGGGCTTGCTGAGCTTTGCGAACGCGAGGGGCTTGCCGCGTTCGCGAAGAAGGGTCGCCTGGGCAGTTTATAAGTTGCAAGAAAACGGGTTTTGGCTCATTTTATCTCATTTTCTCCATGGGAGCCGACCTAGGAGCGATTTTGGACCACCATTTTCATCGTCACTCATGAGGTAAGTGATTTTTACTAGTTGTGAGTTAAATACAAGCTTTATATATGAATTTAGACATGAAAATTTGTAGTAATTATGAATTTTGAAGAAAGATCTAGAATTTAGTGTTTTTGGATTTAGAACGCAAATTTGGGCATGGAATTGATTTTTTTTTATATATTTGAGTTCGTGAGGTTATGGGTAATGGTTAGCTTCGAAAATTATCGAAATCCGAACACGTGGGCCCGAGGATTGATTTTATTGACTTTTCGAGCGGAGTTGGGAATGGGTTAAATTGATTAATTAGGGGTATTAGAACACGTTTTGATTGGTTTGCACATTGGTTGAGTAGTTTTGGACCGTCAAGCTTTGGTTTGAGGTGTTAGAGTCGCGTCGGAGCCGATTATGGAACTTCAGAACGAGGTAAGTCTCTTTTCTAACCTTGTAAGAGGGAATTAACCCATAGGTGAATTGATTTAATATGTGCTTCTATTTGTGGGGGCTACGTACGCACGTGGTGACGAGAGTCCATACGCAGCTACTAATCGTGCTATTGTCCAGGTAGTCTAGGAACCAAATCATGTTATATTTGCGATGTTTGCACCCTACTTGTTAATTTAATTGTTTAAATTATATTGGAACTTGATAAAGGAATTGTAAAATGTTAAACTTTATTTACTTGAGTTTTGGACGGGTCACTTGGCTGTTAATGAGAATTGATATTTCTTTGAATATTAACCTCTTAATAAATCTTAAATTGGCTGTTATAAAGTATTTTCTCTTTTGTGGAGTGGGCTGAACGCCTTGGTAGCAGATAGATGCATCTATGTTTCGAGCCGTTCGACCCTCGACAGTGCACTGTTTAAATATTTTATGGCATGAATTGCGCATGATAAATCTTTGGAACTAATAATAATTGATATTGCTTCATTGGCTTAAGTTATAAATTGTTAAATGATGAAAATAAATTTAGAAATTTCTATTAGTAAAAGGATTGTTAATTATTTCCTGTTATTGAGTTTTCAGCTATATTATATAATCCATGCTTAGTTATAATATCGATATTTTTCGGTTAGCCCATAGTAAGTTTCGGAGTCGACCCCTCGTTACTGCTTCTTCGAGGTTATATTAGATACTTACTGGGTACTGATCGGATCCAACCTTATACCACTATAGAGTGGCAAGAGCGGTCGATGCAGGTTTTACCCGAGGGATCAGGATCGATTTCCACAGAGAGCTAAGAAAGGTTTGGAATTGGGTTCCTATCTAATCTGGCAATGTGCGATGTTCTTAATTACACTTCCAATCATTCTTTGTTTGTTTACTATTCTACTTTAATACTAATGATGCAGGAAACTAAGCTAAGTATGATATTTTTGTATGGGGTTTTTTCTTAATTGGTAAAAAGGCACTAGGGAAGTGGCTTACTCCTAGGTGAGTATCTAATGAGATCTAAACTTAGGGCAAAATTGTTATAGTTGGGATCATGATATAGCCATTGCACGTAACTACTCACTCTATACCTCTCGGTAATTTGAGTGACTTTGCCCTAATTGGCTTTCTCAAGTCCAATTGGGTGTTCAAACAGTGCAAGCAAAATTGGCTCAAGTAGGGTATTACTATCTCTAGGTTTAACCCTTTAATAGGGGCTATGAATCTCTTGAATGAGATTGAATGCACCCCAATTCCTTGTTAGCCTGAATTTTCTAAACTTGGACTCTCTTTCTCAAGAAGAGCCTAAGTCAAAAAGGCACAAATTAGTGTTTGCAACCAACAATTCAACATTTAAAGCATAAATCAGGCGAAATATCATTCACCCATAAATATTTAAGCCCTAAAATAGAAGATTCATTAAATACCCACACTAGGGTTGAGCCACAACCCTAGCTAATGGGTCTAGCTACTCATAATCAAAGAGGAAATCAAAGATTTAGATGAAATATAACCCATAAAAAGTAAATACAAGATTAAAATCTAAGATTAATTGTTAAAGATATTCTAAAATTACTCAAAAAGGCTAAAAACGGTTGTTCACGTGCTCTACCAAACAACAGATGATCTAAAAATCTGAATGTCACGACCCGAGCCCGGGGGGCGAGACCGGCACCTAGTGCCTCATCTATCCTTGCGTACCACTTGTGACTAAGAGACTCTGAACATGTAATGTCATACTTTGGCTATGGGCCACATTACAAGATAATATGCGATGTAAAATATAAAACTAAATGGAGACTAACACTGACTAATGTCAACATAAATCTGGGCCGGCAAGGCCGTCATAATTATTACAACTGACAGGCCAACAAAATATACGTACAGGGCCTACAAACCAAGCATACTGCACTAACCGACAGGATATGTCTACAAGCCTCTACTGATAGATGTACTGTGATCGGAACAGGGCCCCGACCTACCCATAACCTATCAACATATATACACAAGATATACACCACACTGCTAGACCAGACAACTCCGAAAAAAGGGGGGCTTACCGATAAAGCTGAACTCGGGCAACACCTACTGAGGAGGTCTACCCGTCTGTCTGTGTGAACCTGCACGCATGAAATGCAGCACCCCAGAAAGGGACGTCAGTACAAAATAATGTAACGAGTATGTAAGGCAATATACCGAAGCTGAAACTGAACTGATAATATAATAACTGAAGGCAACTGGGTATCAAAGATAATCTGAGAATATGCTCATCATATGATACTGACTCAACTCTCTCAATATAGTGAGTAAAATAGCTGTCCGGCCCTATAAGGCTCGGTATGTAATATATATCTGCTCTGCCGTAGTAGGCTCGCTCATAGGCGCTCGGCCGTACTAGGCTCTGTATCTCGACCAACTGGGCTTGCTCATAGGCGCTCGGCCACAGCAGGCTCGGTATATAACTTACATCTGATCAGAGGTTGCCCAATAGGGGCCTGCCCATCGATTATAGCTCGATGGTAATGAAAATACTTTTAATACTGTATATATATAAATTCTCTGCTCTCTTGACTGGAAGAAGAAAATACTCAATTGAATATGAAGTCTCAATAAGGAGAATAATGTAACTTACAAAACTAGGAAAATATACGTAATTTGCGAGACTAGCCAAATATAAGTAAATTCCGGGATATGAATTTTTCTTTATGGCTCATTAACAAAATCGTGTAATGACAAGATCATGCAAAATGAAAAGGGCTTAGCCTTAACATACCTGTTCCTTGAATTATTTGATCGAAGTGAAGCTTCTGCTTTCGTGAAATATGTTGGAACGAGAAAATGAAGCTTCTGCCTCTGAAATTGGAACGAAACTTTGCTTGAATTTGTTGAAGTTTGGACGAATTTGCTTCAAATGAAGCTTTTGTTTTTGAAATGGAATGTTTCTGCTTCAATGGAACGTCCTTGGCTTCAATGGAACGTCCTTGGCTAAATAACAGATTTTTGGTTTCAAACCTCAAGTCTTGGTTTCAAGCCCAAAGACACGAAATGAAGCTAATTTGGTTTCTTTGAGAATTTGAAAGGAAAACTTTTCTGTTTCTTGAAGTTTTGGAAAGCAACGTTTTTGAATTCCTTTTGGTTCATATTGGATATGTAACAGACATCTTGAATAGTCATCATTTCTCATAAGTGACATCGTGCATAAGTGACTTCTTAGTCAATTCTGATTTGGTGGCTTCTTGCCACGTTTTGGGGGGAGGGGGAAGGTTAATTTATTAGTTTTTTATCCACTAATTAGTTAAATGAGTAATATCCTGTTACCCGATAATTAATCAATTACCATAAATTACTTAAAATTCTATTTATTTTTAAAAATACTTCATATATACTTTATATATTATACTACCGTGGTCATGTGGTACCTTGCATGGTACTAGTTCCTAATTGTCGGGTATTATCGCTCGACCCGTATTTATTCCAAATTGGCCACTTTCAACGAAACTCGTTTTCTATAATCCGTGTACCCCTTTATCCTTCATAAATTTATTCATCACTTACAATCCTTATAATCTCCAAATAATCTTTTCCTTGGACTGATGTCAATTACCTTACAACAAATTCAACGCACAATATTACAGGGTGCAACATCGTCGTAACTTAATACTGCGAAGCGTAACATCACCGTAATGTAATACTGCAAAGCATGACATCATCGTAATATATTACTGTAGAGCATATCATTGCCGTAATATAATACTATGGGACGTAATATCGACGTAATATTGCGTGGCGTAACACTGAAAAAGAAGTATTTATACACAGCTAAATTTTCTGGACAAAAATGCCCTTACGGAGGTTTCGCTGACAGCGGAAAATGGACCGCTGCAACGCTAAGTCTACGGCCGCGCAAAATCAACCGCGGACCGCGGTCTTCAACTTTTAGCTCCACTTCTGGCTCTCTGATTCTGACTACCGCTGAGGGCGGTAAATCGACCGCTACGGCGCTATAGCTACCGCTGCTGCGCGAAATCACCACGGGCAGCGGTGACTTGTTGATCCCCAAAACACACTCTCTGAACTTTGCCACCACTGAGAGCGAAATCAAGACCGCCTCAGCTGTGGACTCTCCGCGTCCGCATTTGTTTCTTTGCTGTCAGCGCTCTTTTGACTTAGCTTTGCACTTGTGCAGGTTTCACTCCTTTTTTGAGCTGGTTATGACTTCCTTGTCTCTTTTTGACCAAACATTGTAATCAAGCACAATAAGTTAGCTTTCGGGAATACTTGTACACACTTTTAATCCAAAACCTAAGCAAAAAGGAGCACAAAATAGGCTAGAATCCCTAGTTATCAACTCCCCCAAACTTAAGCTTCTGCTTGTCCTCAAGCAAACAAAGTAATTCCCACCTCCTCAAGATAAAAGAAAAGGAAAATTTCAGCTGTCCTAAAGTAACCTCATCAAGAATCAATTGGGACTAACCATTACCCTCAACTCAAATGCGTTATTAACAATACACAACCCTTTTAGCACCATGGCTATAGTGCAACACAAAAACATCAAGAGTTGACTCAACTCATCAAAGAAACTCTTTCTATCACAATGGCCGTTGTGGAACCCAAACTCATACTCCTCAACTCTCCATAAGCAAACCTCACTTTTAGATTATAGCGCTCAGAACGAGGATTGTGGAAAACACACTTATCTCTCTCAAAGGAAGGTGACAAGTCCGGCTCTAAGTACCATAAGCTTGCCCCTTATGTGAGTCACCACTAATGTAAGCTCACTCAACTCAAGATCATATAGGGATTTTGCGGGAATATAATGAAGGCTTTTGGTTCAAGGTAGGATATATTGGTCTATGAAGGTTTCATCTTTCCTTAAGCACTTAATTTGCTTCATTTTGGCTCATATTTTCTTGACTCTTTGAGTCATTTACTTCTTCCTTAGGGGTTAGAGCGACACACTGTCACTCTTTCTTGTTCATGTCAATCCTTTTTCTCCCTTCTAATCTTTCCAAGCCTTTCATTTTTGCTTTTATTGAATCCCTTCATTTCTTCTACATTGTTTGCTTTCTTTTTGACTTTTTGGCTTTTTCTTTCTTTTTCTTTTTTCTTCCCTTTTCTTCCTTTTTGTACCTTTTATCACTTTTGCATTCCTCGTCTCTCCCCCAAACTTATGTTTTTGCCTTGTGCTAAGGAAGATCGGGTGCTAAGAGAGGATCATTTTAGAATGGATAAAGGCTTGTATCATGGGTTTTGAAAGAATAAGGGCTATGGCTCAATGGGGTTGACTAGGGATATCATCATTGGTGGGATATGGATGTTTTCAAGTCTCAATTAGGATAAAGGAGAGCCTATAATCACTTCTCAAGTCAAGCTACACTTAGGATTTCATCTAGACAAACATTCAGGGCAAGTTCTAGACTCATTGGCACGGGACTTGGACTTGCAAATCAATACCTCACCACACAAGCTATAGGATTGCAAAAGAGATAGATTCGGGGGCCAACAACAGCCTTAGCTAAGATTTGAGCAATGCAAATGGTTCCGAAAAACCACTTGATGATTGTTTAGTCAACAAGAGTCTCAAGGTCACAACTATCACCATCCTATACACACCAATTTGTTTTTAACCATAAGGTCAAAGGTAAATGTGTTAGGCCCAAGTGAAGCTTTGCCTGAGGCACTATTACTCACTAGCTACTATTTACACAAAAACGAAAAGAAAACAGATTCAAACCCTTAAGAAGGTTGTCATGCCATCCATCATCGGGAAGAGCCACCCGGTTCACACAACTCCACCTTTGGAAAGAACCGTGGCATTAAGAAAATCAAAGGCTTATTGATCACAAAAACTTGTAAAATAAGAAGCTACGAACCGAAAAAGAGGCTACTAAATGAAATAAGAAGCTCTGCTATTAAGAAAAGTTGCAAAAGAAGTTATGAAGTAAAATGCGGAAAGTAAACTAAATATGTACAATAGGGGATTTAGACGAATATACATAAGAGGGAATGAATATATACATGAAAAGTTAACTTTATATACATACTAAAATTGAAAAATAATGAAAAGTAAAGAAAATAAATGGTAAAGTTATATACATACCGAAAGTTAAAAAAAATAAGAGTAAAGGAAAAATAAGTGTCATATTTACATCCCAGTATCACAAATTAAAATAGGACCACCCCCTCAAATGAAAGCTAGCATTGTCCTCAATGCTAAATACCCAAAAATAAGATCAAAAAGGGGTTAGAGAGTAAAGAAAACTCCCTATGGGTCCTGTGTCTGTATGGGGTCCTATGTCTGCATGGGGTCCTGTGGCTGGGTGCTTGGATCACTTGGAACGAAGTCCTCCAGCTGAATCTCCACATCATCACCCTGGGGTATCACTCTCCTCCTCCTGGGCTCACCCTCAGTCTCCTGCTCCTGAACATGCTCTGCCTGAGCTGCTGGAGATGGATCCTCCAACAGAAGCTCCAATGGTAAGTCACCAGCTGCCTTCATCTTCTCCACCTCTCCCCTCAATTTCTTCACCGACTTATTTGAGGCCCGACTCTTTTTCAGCTTCCTTGTCTGCTTGCTCAGCTCCTTAATTGAATTTCCTTGAACTGCAAGAGCATCCATGATAAGCATTTGGTTGTCCAGGAGCTTCTTCTGGTTGTCCAGAAGCTCCTTGAGAGTCTCCTCCACTAAAGCTGGCACCTGGGGCTGTGCGGGAACTGACTAGGCCGCCACTGAACTGGATAGCACAGACAGCTTAGAAGTTGCTGCCTGCATCCAGTTGTTGATTCTGGAGAGTGTTTGGTTCAACCTGTGAGCAGTCAACAGGTATGCTGAGGAGGAGGGCACTGAGGATGGCATGGAAGTAGATGGTCCGGAGGCAGGATTTGGTATGGCAGTGGGAGGCTGTGAAGTAGTAACTACAACTGCTGGCTCTTCAGATTGGCTAGTAGAAGTAGTAGCTTTTTCCTTGGATCCCTTGCATTTGGGGTTGCCGGGACCCTGAAGACTGTACCACGAGAAGGGTTTCTTGGGCTTTACCTTGATATCGATATCCCTTTTCTCTACCTCGTGGTCCTCAAAGTACATGGTGAGGAAGTTTGGAAAGGGGTAAGAATCTATCACCCTCGTTGACCACTCTGGTGATCACCCTAGACATGATATTCCCGACATTGATCTGAAACCCCGCCATGATAGCCGCCACTACAATCGCCTGGGAAACCGGCATGGTTTTTTCGTGAGTAGTGGGGTCTAGCTGCTGCACACAAAGGTCTCCCAGCCCTTTGCCTCAAAGTTCAGGGTGTTCCTCAAGATAGGAACCCCTGCTCTCAACCATGTGGAGTAGTATCCGGGAGAGCCAGAAGTGATGCCAACCACGGGCGAGCTGCCTCATCCATCGCCACCTTCTCTAAGTACAGTGACTCATCTTCATCATTGAATCCCAGGTAATTATTGATCGTCTTCCCATCAAACTTGACCTTCAGGTTCTGCACCTTAGTCACTTTTGTGCCCATTTTGATGTGGGAGGCATTGGCGTAGAATTCCTTGACTAAGTGCTCATTAGCATCCGGCACTTTGCTGGTGAAGTAGTCCCATCCCACTCTTTCAGTAAAGTGCTGCTTCATGTTGGGGTTGTGAGGTAGAAGATCCCGCTCTATGAACTGGCACTCATGTATGAGTTGACTTTTGAGGCCACCACTCCCTGAATTTGTGATATGCCAGCTCACTGACAAACCTCCATTGCCACACCTTCGGGTTTCTTTTCCTCTCCAAGCCTCCAGTCTGGGTATCCCCCCCTCTCCTATCATCTGGTACCTCAGCATCTACATCTATGGGATCCTGTCCAGGTGATGAAGCTGTAGTGAAGCTGAGGACTCACTACTCTCCGCTGAGCCATCAGACGACTCAGAAGAAGCAGGAGAAGTAGGAGAGGCTGGGGGTGTAGGCTCATCTGTCAATCTCAATCACCCCGTGAAGTCTGGTACATGTGTGGGCACCGAGTCACCCTCTGAGGCCTCCCGGGAGGAACATACTCACTCCCCTCTAAGTGGGAAGCAGCTCTATTTGCAGCTCGAATTTTTTTCCTCATTTGTCCGATTGATTTCTGTATTGCTGGGGTCAACTTAATTTGTCCTCGTCCCCTACCCCGGGAGGACTCTGCTTTCCCTTTTTGTTTCTCACCGCCACCTCTAGACTTAACCATTGTCTGCAAACATAATCAGTGGAAGAGTGTTAGTACTGGTGGTAGAAGAAGCAGTGAAGAAAAGCAGCAGAACAATTTACAGAAAAAGTTGCAGACCACTGTCAACGGAAAATGAAGTGCGGCCACAGAATGATCACCGCTGACCGCGGAAAATGCATCGCGGCCATGGAGGTGTGGGGATCAGACTACCCACCCTCTAAATCTAAGCACAACAGACCGCGAGAAAAGCACCGCGGATGCGGTAGTTGCACCGCTGTCAGCGGAATTTATCACCACTGACTGCGGTCATCAAGGCATCCGAACTCAGTCATGAGCGTTGACCACGGAAAAGCTTCCGCGGCCGCGGAATTCGAAAACGGCCTGAGTATTTCTGGGGTTTCTATTTGTTCATGCTTTTAGCAATATCATCTACATTGTTAACCCCACTAGGTGTTCCTCAATAAATCCTAACTATTTTAAGACTAATTTAATTAATACTAATAAACCCTAAGTGAAAATTAAGAGAAAAGAAGAAGAAAAAGTAAAAACTATCAAGTAAAAGAAAAACAAGTGCAAAATTAAAGACTAATGAATAAGTGAAATTACCAGATGTGAGATGAGTGATGAAAAATGAACTTTGATTGTGTTTGTGCAGATTAGGGCTAAAGTGAACAGTGAAAATTTGTGTTGGAGAGTCAAATGATCGAGAAGGGTAAAAGGTTTTCTAAGGTCCTATTTATAGAAAACACCCTGGGACCCACTATAAGACCTGCTGTATTAAAACTACCGCAGAGAGCGGTAAATGGTACGAGATCGGAAGAGCANNCTAAAAAAGAGATTTGTACACAGCTAAATTTTTCGGACAAAAATGCCCCTACGGAGGCTTCGTTGACAGCAGAAAATGGACCGCTACAATGCTAAGACTACTACTGTCGCGCAAAAGCGAGCGCGGACTGCGGTCTTCAGTTTTTAGCTCCACTTTTGGTTCTATGAATCTGGCTTCCGCTGAGGGCGGTAAATCGACCGCTGCCGCGCTAAGGCTATCGCTACCGCGCTAAATCACTACGGTCAGCGGTGACTTGTTAAGTCCAAAACACACTCTTTGAACTTTGCCACTGCTGAGAGAAAAATCAAGACCGTCTCAGCGGTGGACTCTCCGCGTCCACGTTTGTTTCTTCACTGTCAGTGCTCTTTTGATTTAGTTTTGAACTTGTGTAGGTTTCACTCCTTTATTGAGCTGGTTATGACTTCCTTGTCTCTTTTTTATCAACACTTCAATCAAGCACAATACGTTAGCATTCGGGAATACTTGTACACACTTTTAATCCAAAACCTAAGCAAAAAGGAGCACAAAATAGGCTAGAATCCCTAGTTATCAATAGGGAGAGAGATTTCTTTTCAGGATGCGGCCAATGTGGCCAGGTGAGTTGAGATGGTTTTAGCTTAGGGAGTGATCAGGGGTCGGACAAGAGGCCTCGTCATTCTGGCAGGTTCAATGGTGCCTCGTCTGGAGGCAGGGATTGTTTTGGTAAAGGCCATCCTCCCAGGCCGTTTCATTCAGCACTTCAGGCTTTTCACGGTGCTCCAGGTGGCCGTGGCTCTCATATGCAGTATTCTGATCAGCTACCCTACAGTGCATCACCAGCTCCTTTTAGTGCACCTCTGCTCCGAAGTTTTTAGGGCGGGTACTTAGGCCGTCAGGGTCAGTTTCAAGGTCAGTAGCCGAGGTCTTGTTGTACTTGTGGCGATCCGAGGCATATTGCTAGATTTTGCCCTCGAGCATCGAGCAGTTCTTAGCATCAGGGTTCTCGTGCCATGGTTCCGGCAGCGGGTGTCCCACCGCCCGCTCAACCAGCTAGAGGTAAGGGTCAGGCAGCTAGAGGTGGAGGTCGAGGTGTTAGAGGTGGAGGTCAAGACTCTGGAGGTGGAGGCCAGCCAACAGGAGGCCGTCCCAGGGATGTAGTTCAGAGTGGTGGGGCCCAGCTCTGATGTTATGCTTTCCTAGCCAGGCCTGAGGCTGAGGCATCCGATGCCGTTATCACAGGTACGGTTTCAGTTTGCAGTAGAGATGCTTTAGTTCTATTTGATCCAGGGTCTACATACTCCTATGTGTCATCTTACTTTGCTTCGTATTTGGTTGTGCTTCGTGATTCTTTGAGTGCTCCTGTATAAGTGTCCACACCGGTGGGTGATTCTATTATTGTAGATCGCGTTTATCACTCGTGTGTGGTTATTATTGGGGGTCGTGAGACTAGTGTAGATCTCCTACTTCTCAATATGGTTGACTTCGATGTTATTTTGGGGATGGATTGGCTGTCACCATATCATGCTATACTGGACTATCACGCCAAGACCGTGCCATTAGCCTTGCCGGGGTTGCTTCGATTGGAGTGGAGATGGACTCCTGGTCATACTACCAACAGGGTCATTTCTTATATGAAGGCTCGGCGTATGGTCGAAAAGGGGTGCTTGGCTTATTTGGCTTATGTTCGTGATTCCAGTATGGAGGTTCCTTCCATGGATTTCGTACTAGTGGTTCGTGAGTTTCCAGAGGTATTTTCTGCAGACCTGTCGGGGATGACACCCGACAAGGATATTGACTTTTGCATTGATTTGGCTCCGGGCACTCAGCCCATTTCAATTCCGCTATATCGTATGGCCCCGCCAGAGTTGAAAGAATTGAAGGAGCAGTTGCAAGACTTGCTTGATAAGGGCTTCATTAGGCCCAGTGTCTCGCCTTGGGGTGCGCCAGTGTTGCTTGTAAAGAAAAAGGATGGATCGATGAGCATGTGCATAGACTATCGGCTGTTGAACAAAGTCACCATTAAGAACAAGTATCCGCTGTCGAGGATTGATGAATTATTTGATAAGCTTCAGGGTGCCAAGGTGTGTTTGAAGATTGATTTGAGATCTGGCTACCATCAGTTGAGGATTAAGGCATCCGATGTCCCTATGACAGCTTTTCGAACTCGGTATGGGCATTATGAGTTCCTAGTGATGTCATTTGGGTTGATAAATGCCCCGCAGCATTCATGGATTTCATGAACCGAGTGTTCAAGCCCTATTTGGATTCCTTCATGATTGTTTTTATTGATGATATCTTGATCTACTCCCGCAGTCGAGAGGAGCATGAGCAACATCCTTGGATTGTTCTTCAGACTCTAAGAGATAGCCAATTATATGCTAAGTTTTCGAAATGCGAGTTTTGGCTGAGTTCGGTTGCATTCTTGAGCCAAGTTGTATCAGTAGAGGGTATTCAGGTGGATCCTAAGAAGATTGAGCCAGTCAAGGACTGGCCTGGGCCCACATCAGCTACGGAGATTCGGAGTTTCTTGGGCTTGGCGGGTTATTACCGTCGGTTTGTGGTGGGGTTTCATCTATTGCAGCCCGATGACCAGATTGACCCAGAAGGGTGCCCCGTTCAGGTGGTCGGACAAGTGTGAGGCGAGCCTTCAGAAGCTCAAGACAGCTTTGACTACGACACTGGTGTTGGTATTGCCCACAGGTTCAGGTCCATATACAGTATATTATGATGCATCTCGTATTTGACTTGGTGCGGTATTGATGCAGGGTGGCAAGTTATTGCGTATGCTTCACGGCAATTGAAGATTCACGAGAAAATTTATCCAGTTCATGATTTGGAGCTAGCAACCACTGTTCACGCGCTGAATATTTGGAGGCATTATCTGTATGACGTGTCGTGTGAGGTGTTCACGGATCACAAGAGTTTGCAATACTTGTTCAAGCAGAAGGAGCTAAATTTGAGGCAGAGGAGGTGGTTGGAGCTATTGAAAGACTATGATATCACCATCTTGTATCATCCGAGAAGGCCAATGTGGTGGCTGATGCTTTGAGTAGGAAGTCAGCTAGTATGGGCAGTCTTGCGTATATTTCAGTCGGTGAGAGACCGCTTGCATTAGATGTTCAGGCTTTGGCCAATCAGTTCGTGAGGTTGGATGTTTTTGAGCCCAGTCGTGTTCTAGCTTGTACAGTCGCTCTGTCTTCCTTATTTGAGCGTATCAGGGAACGGCAGTATGATGATCCTTATTTGCTTGTCCTTAGGGACACGGTGCAGCACGGAGATGCCAAGCAGGTTACAGTTAGAGATGATGGGGTTCTAAGGATGCAGGGTCGTATTTGTGTTCCTAATGTGGATGAACTTCGGGAGTTGATTCTGCAGGAGGCCCACAATTCCCGATATTCTATTCATCCGGGCACCGCTAAGATATATCAGGACTTGCGGCAACATTATTGGTGGAGGAGGATGAAGAAGGATATTGTTGCCTATGTAGCTCGATGTTTGAATTGTCAGCAAGTAAAGTACGAGCATCAGAAACCTGGTGGTTTGCTTCAGAAGATTGAGATTCCTGAGTGGAAGTGGGAGCGTATCACTATGGACTTTGTTGTTGGACTCCCACGGACTCAGAGGAAGTTCGACACAGTGTGGGTTATTGTGGATAGGCTGACTAAGTCAACGCATTTCATTCCTGTGGCAGTCTCCTATTCTTCGGAGCGGTTAGCAGAGATCTATATCCGTGAGATCGTTCGTCTTCATGGTATGCCCGTGTCCATCATCTCTGATCGAGGTACGCAGTTTACCTCGCATTTTTGGAGGGCAGTTCAGCGTGAGTTGGGTACACGGGTCGAATTGAGCATAACATTTCATCCTTGGACGGTCAAACAGTCCGAGCGTACTATTTAGATTTTGGAGGATATGCTCTGCGCCTGTGTTATTGACTTTGGAGGTTCTTGGGATCAGTTCTTGCCGTTAGCGGAGTTTACCTACAATAACAGTTACTAGTCGAGCATCCAGATGGCTCCCTATGAGGCATTATATGGTAGGCGGTGTCGGTCGCCGATTGGGTGGTTTGAGCCGGGGGAGGCTCGGTTATTGGGTACAGATTTAGTACAGGATGCCTTAGATAAAGTTAAGATCATTCAGGATAGTGAGTGTTGCTTCGGGTGTCGCCCATGAAGGACGTGATGAGATTTGGGAAGAAGGGCAAGTTAAGCCCTAGGTTCATCGGGCCTTTTGAGATTCTTGATCGAGCGGGAGAGGTGGCTTACAGACTTGCGTTGCCACCAGGCTTATCAGCTGTACACCCAGTGTTTCATGTGTCCATGCTTCAAAAGTATCACAATAATCCATCCCACGTATTAGATTTCAGCACTGTCCAGTTGGACAAGGATCTGACCTATGAGGAGGAGCCGGTAGCTATCCTAGACCGACAGGTTCGTCAGTTGAGATCGAAGTGTTATCCTTCGGTTCGTGTGCAGTAGAGAGGTCAGCCAGTTGAGGCAGCTACCTGGGAGTCCGAGTCCGATATGAGGAGCATATATCCCCATCTTTTCACCGTCTCCGTTCGAGGACGAACAGTTGTTAGATGGAGAATGTGAGACCCAAAAGGTCATCTTCTATTTTAGAATCCGATTTTTTGTTCCGAGGCCTTAAAAACCTCACTTTATCTCTCCTCGATTTGCGTGCGCAATCCGGGCATGTATCCGGAAGCCTTTATGTGAAAATTTGAGAAAATATTAAGTTTTGCCCTTAAAAGTGATTTTAGTTGACTTCAGTCAACATTTTTAGTAAACAGACCCGGACCCGTGATTTGACGGTCCCGGAGGGTCCGTAGAAAAATATGGGACTTGGGCGTATGCCGGAATCGAATTCCGAGGTCCCTAGCCCGAGAAATGAATTTTTGAAGAAAATTGTTAAACTGGAAATATAAAGGTTTTAGAAATTGAATAATGTTTGAACTTGTTGGTATCGGGCCCATATTTTAGTTCCGGAGCCCGATGCAGGTCCGTTATGATATTTATGCCCTATCTGTGAAGTTTGGTAAGAAACGGAAGTGATTTGACGTGATTCGGACAATTGGTGGAGAAAATGGAAAGTTTGAAACTATCTTGAAAATTTCATGTGTTTTGGTGTTGAATTCATAGTTCTAGGTGTTATTTTGGCGATTTGATCGCATGAGCAAGTTCGTATGATGTTTTAAGACTTGTGTGCATGTTTGGTTTGGAGCGCCGAGTGCTCGGGTGAGTTTTGGATAGGCTACGGAGTGATTATGGAACTTAGAAATTTGCTGGTATGACTGAACCTGTTGCAGGCCTCTGATCTCGCAATTGCGAGGTCAGGCATCGCAATTGCGAACCCAACAGGTTTCGCTTTTGCGAGGCTTTTATCGCAATTGCGATCATAAGCTGGGCCAGGCAGTCTTCGCAATTGCGAAGTAAATTTGGGTAAGGCAGTGGTCATAAAAGTGATTGTTTTATTGCATTCGCGGAGGTATCTGTTCGCAATTGCGAACTACCTTCACAATTGCGAAGGCAGCAGAAGTGTGGGGAATTTCGCATTTGCGATGGTTCTTCGCATTTGCGAACTTCGCAATTGCGATGCTCAGGTTGCAAATGCGACATCTACAGCTGATCATAACATAAGTTAGACGGGAATTTCTCCCATTCTTCACATTTTTCAAAACCTAAACTTCAAGAGGCGATTTTCCTTGGGCAAGTTCATCCCCAAATCATAGGTAAATGATTCTTAACTTATTTCTTTCAATCTATTTCATCTTTTTACAAGATTTCATCATAGAATCTAGGGTTTTTCATGGTGGAATTGGGTATTTCTGGGTAGAACTTAGGAATTTCGAAATTTGGGGATTTAGACCTCAAATTGAGGTCGGATTCCAAAACCAATTGTATATTCGGGCTCCGAAGCGAATGGGTAATCGGGTTTTGGTCCAAATTTCGAGTTTTGACCAAGCGAGCCCGGGATCGATTTTTGACTTTTTGGGGAAAATGTTGGGGAATCTATAATTATGCATTGGAATTGGTTTCTTTAGCGTTAATTGATGTTAATAAGTTAATTATGATTAGATTTGAGCGGATTGGAAGTGGAAACTAAGGAAAAAGCGGTGTTTGAGGCTTAAGTTTGGCCGTGGAATCGAGGTAAGTGTTGTGACTAACCTTAGCTTGAGGGATTAGGTGTTGTTGCCTTATTTGCTACGTGTTTAGTTGTTGAGTACGATGTATAGGTGATGTGACGACTATCTATACGTTGTTATCGGGTCATAACATGCGAGTCAGTCTTATACTTGTGACCGTGGTATTCCTTTATACGTACTATTCATGCTTTAACTGGTTAAATCTTCATGTTAAGCAGGTTTTATTATGTCTTCCCCTGTTTTAGATATTGGTTGAGTATTGGCTCAAGTTGAGATTTATATTGTGAAGTTAAATGATGAAACGGGGTTGTTTATTTATGATTCCCTTGCCGGGTTGTTATTGTTTCTGTTGTTTGGGTGAGGAAGAGTGTAAAGCACGAAGGGTGATGCCGTGCAATATTTTGTAAGTGAGTGTTAAAGCACGAAGGGTGATGCCATGCCGTATTATGATATTGATAATGCACGAAGGGTGATGCCGTGCCATATTATGAGAGAATTAATGCACGAAGGATGATGCTGTGCCGTTTCTGTTATTACTTATGGTGAGGACGAGAGTAAAAGCACGAAGGGTGATGCCGTGCACATGTTTGTTATGTTATTATGTTTGTTGGTTCAAGCATGACAATTACTGAGTTTCGGTACTGTATTATTTTCAGAATTTGGTATTCCCCTAGCATGTTCCCCCTTCCTGTTATTATCTGTTAAATTTCCGTTATTGTTATTTCTTCGTATATGATTTATCTGCACAGGTTCATGTTATTAGTCGTGTCCTAGCCTCGTCACTACTTCACCGAGGTTATGCTCGGCACTTACCAGTACATGGGGTCGGTTGTACTGATACTGCACTCTGCACTTTCTGTGCAGATTTCGGTGTTGGACCTTGTGATTAGAGTTGGGTTGCTGCCTTTAGTCCATCAGGAGACCCAAGGTAGATCTGCTGGTGTACGCAGACCCTGGAGTCCCCTTCTATCTATCTTAGCTTTATTCCTGTTTTCTTTCATTCCGAGAACAGATGTATTTCCTTTAAACCAATATTTGTAGAAATTCTTAGACGTTTGTGGATTGTGACACCAGATCTTTTGGGTAGTCGTGTGTAGTGTTTTAAATTGTCATAAAATTTCCGCACTTCTTAATTGTTTAGTTTAAGTTATTATTAATTACTGCTTCGGTTAGTGATTATCGTAATAGAATTTTATCTGTTGGCTTGCATAGCATTCTAAGAGTTAGGCGCCATCNATATATATAATAATAAAAAAAAATTATTTATCGGCTTATTAGTTTTAGAAGTGGTTAAAAATATACATTTCTTCAAAATTATAAACCCTTTTTTAGGGTCTAAATTTTTACAAAATAGTGAGCTATATTGGCCATTGTCATTGAAATCATGTAAGTTTATGTTGATACATATGTATGGATATTACCAAATTGTGTTCTCATTGCAAACAAATATATCTGACATTATTTTGAAATGAGAAAAATCTTCAGTTATATACTTATGAATAATTCCTAAATAATCACATTTTCTTTTCAGGAACTGAACGAAACAACCCTTCCTTTTTCTTCCATTCCATGAAAATACTGGCCGCACGTCCAGGAGATGAGGGCAGAGGCGAATCTAGAATTTTTATAACGTGGGTACACCATTAAAGAAAGTAGAGAAAAAAACGTATTAAGTAGGATTTGATCTTGTTCCTCTAAGTAAATAACTCAGTATTCAATCAAGTGCATCATTTAACCTCTTTGGAGCATGGGTTCCAGCAGATAATATTAGACCAATTCTAAAAAATATGAACATAAAATACCTAATTTTGGGGAGAGACCATGTGTTCACGTGCCCCATATACTTACCTATAAATCCGCCCCTGTGTGTGTGAAGAACAAGTATAAACAAAATTAGATACTATATATTTAGAACTCTTCCTCGACTCAAGATCCCTAGAGTCTAAATTATGGATTGGCCACTAAATTTAATATGAGACTTGGGGTGTGTTTGGTATAACGGAAAATATTTTTCGTGGATAATATTTTCCAGGAAAATATTTTTTTTGGAAAACAAGTAGTAATCTTATTCATTTTCTGGTGTTTGATACGTAAATTAAGGAAAATAACTTCTCAAGAGTATTCATAAATTATTTAGATACAATAAACATGAATCCATAAACTTTGGAACTAACAACCTTCCGAACCCACAAATTTCATAAACTTTCAAACCACTAAACTTTCGAATCCGCGAACTTTCAAACCCGTAACTAATTTTTAAACCCGTAAACTTCCAAACACATAAACCTCCGAATTCATAAATTTGGAACTTGTAAAATTTCGAACCAGTAAACCGGAAGATGAAAAAACTAACTGAAAATATTCAAAAAAAGTATTTTTTTCCCCGAGGGGGTGGGGGGTGGTGGCGGAACAAAAACTGAAATTTAAAAAAAAAAATCTTTTTGGAGAGAGGGAGTAGGGTGTGTAGGCATGGGGGTAGGATTGAGTGGGTGGGTCTGTGGGGGTGTGGGTTGGTGATGGTTGGGAAGATTGAGAAGGAGTTTTGAAAAATATTTTTCCTTCTCTTGATAAGGAAAATATTTTCCTCCAATTGGAGGAAAATGAGTTAGTAAGGAAATGTTTTCCAAAATATTCACAAACAAACATGGAAAATTGAAAAACATTTTCTGAAAAATGTTTTCTTCATACAAACACACCCTTGGTATTGTTTGCAATCCAGCAAAAGAGTATCGTCTATTACCCAACCGCTATTACAATGTATATGACATAGTCTGTGGGTATAATCTTATCTTAATTCCTTCATAGTCACCTCATTATTCTGTGTATTAAGCGTTTGACTTATGATTGTAATGGACGTGCTTGGGCTCTTTCAATCAGAACGTGAATACACATGCATCCGGGGGCAAGTCATGGACAAAAGCAGATTCAGAAGTCATGAGCCCCATCTGCAGTAAAGCCTCAGTCAACTTCAATTTCCAGTGCCTTGGGGCCTGCTTAAGTCCATAGAGGGATTTTTGCAGTTTGCAGACCTTCTGAGACTCCTCCTGTCTAGCAAATCCTTCAGGAATGTGCATAGAGACTTCCTCTTGAAGCTCTCCATTGAGAAAAGCATTGTGAACATCCATTTGATAGAGACACCAGTGCCTTAATGCTGCAAGTGCTATAATAGACCTCACAGTGACCATCTTGGCTACTGGGGAGAATGTTTGCGTGATCCAGACCCTCTTTTTTGACTGTATCCTTTTGCAACCAACCTGGCCTTATATCTTTGCACTTCACCTGATGCTCTATACTTTACTTTAAACATCCATTTGCATCCAATTGGCACTTTTCCTTGTGGCAAATCTATAGTTGTCCATGTGTGGTTGTCCTCTAAAGCTGCAATCTCAAGTTGCATAGCTTTTATCCACTTTGGATCAACAACAACCTCTTTGAAGGTTGTGGTTATGTCACAGATAAAAAGTTGTGAAAGCTTTCAGGAAATGAGGAGTCCGATGGTTATCGAACACATATGATGAAAGGGGATAAGCATAGATAGTGCCCTAGGACTTTGTCACATAATGTTTCAACCACAGTGGAGGTTTACTGTGTCTGAGTGATCTTCTGAGATTATGAGTCTCTGAAGCATCTGTGGAGTCATAGACTACTGGTGGTGGATCTGGTGCTTCAGAATTACCAGGAACACCAAGCAGGTCAGGTAGTTGTTCTTGAGCTTCTTCTGGAACTAGTATCTCCCCCTAGGATGAAGTTGTGGGATTTGGTGCTTCAATAGCAGCTTAAGTATGGTTTGTTGGAATAGAGAAGCTAGGATAAGGCTGAGATAATGTTGGGGACAGGAGGTCCAAGACCGGAAATAAAGGAGTGCTTGAGCTTCTCATGTCCTTGAATGGAAAGATGGCTTCATGAAATACTACATTCCTGCTTACAAAGAATGACTTAGAATGTAGATTATATAAAACATATCCCTTTTGTGTTGGTGAATATACCATGAGTACAGATGGTATTGCTCTGGAAGAGAACTTGTCATGTATATTATGACTGGTTGCATAGCTCAAATAACCAAACACTCTTAAATGATTCAAGGAAGGAGGGTGCAAGTAAAGCTTTTGAAAAGGCGATTTGTATTCAATGACTTTGGAAGGAAGCCTCTTGAGTAAGTACACAACAGTGTTGACATACTCTCCCCAAAACCTCAAAGGTATTGATGCTTGAAATCTGAGTGATCTGGCCACGTCTAAGATTGTCCTATGCCTTCTCTCAACAATATCATTTTGTTGAGGAATGTACACACAAGTACTCTGATGATCAATGCCTAGTTTCAGTAATAAACTTGTGAACTCAGTATTGAAAACTCACAACCATTGTCTGTTCTAAGTGTTTTCACTTGAGTAGAAAAAAAATTGTGTACTTTGGCAAAAACATTTCTCAGCACTATCAATGTGTCTGACTTGGAGTGAATCAGAAATATCCAAGTGTATCTTGTGAAGTCATCTACAATGGTCACAAAATATCTTTTTGCCATCATAGGTAGTACTCCATAGGGACCCCAAATGTCACAATGAATCAATTCAAGAGCAGATTTTGACACTGTATTACTCAATGAAAAATGCAGTCTTTTTTGTTTAGCAAGAGGACAAACAGTACAAGGATGATGCTCACCTTGTTCTGGATGTCTGAGTACATCATGCCTTTTTATTACATCAAGCGGTGCATGTCCTAACCTTCTATGCCAAAGTAAACTAGTAAGAGAAAAATGATTGCTAGCAGTACAACACTGTTATTTTCTGCACTTTTAATCCCTATCAATGCTGAACCTTGCTGTGCAAAATTCTTCGTCAGAACATATAGTCCACGATCCTCCTTACCAATCGCTTTCACCTGACCACTGCAAAGATCCTGGAAGATACAGAAGTCAGGAAAGAATAGGGCTGAACACTGTAGCTCCTTTGTCAGCTTAGACACAGACAATAGGTTGTATTTAAATTCTGGGATATACAGTACATTAGATATGTTTTGACCCTCAAATACAGAAGCTTTTCCTATATGAGATACATAAGCTACATCACCTGTTGGTAGATGGACTTTACTCCTTTCAAACATAAGTTTCTGCTTAAAAGTTTTTAACACTTCTAAGGTGGATTTCATATGGTCTGTTGCTCCTGTATCTACTATCCACTCTTTATTAATACATGAAGTGAATAAGGCTTTCATAGTACCTGCTACAGTTGCAGATTTCTCAGATGAACCTTCATTGCATCCCTTGCTTAGCAGTTGGATGATCTGTTGGTACTGTTCCTGCGTAAAGAATGAAGCTGATGGTTGTGCCATAGAGGTACCAACAGATATGGGAGCATTCCTTCCTTGTCGCTGTGGCTGGAGTGGAGGTGGTGGAGCAGGTTTGCTCACATAGTTTCCTGTTGTTGAGTTAGCATCAAAATTACAAGTATAGTTTGCATAACTACCTAAATTACTTCCTTTCCTTTTTGACTTAAAATCTGGTGGATAACCAATCAGCTTGAAGCAGTTTTCCTTTGTTTGGTCTTTGTAGTGGCAGTACTCACATTGCAGCTGATTCTTCTTAGACTCGAGATTGTCTCCAGTGTAGCCCGCTCCATTGTTACTATACAAAGTAGCTCCTTCTAAATGCTCAGAGGTTTGAACAATTTGAGTAAGATTAGCAATTCTCCTTTGACTCTCTTGATAAATAATCAAGGAATATGCCTTGTTTAAGGAGGGAGTTGGATGTATCATCATGATCTGATTTCTGGCTTGAGTGTATGTTTCATTTAATCCAGTCAAGAACTGAAGGAGCCTTTGATATTCAAAATGCTCTAAGTTTCTCTTAGACTCTGGACACGGGCACCCAGCGCATGGCATAATTGCATCAAACTCATCCCATAAGTCTCTGAGTTGGAGAAGTAATCAGCCACTGTCATAGTGCCTTGACTAAGTGAGTGAATTTCCTTATGAAGAAACTGCACCCTCGAGCAAGTCACCTTATCAAACCTCTCTCTCAAATCCTCCCAGACCTTATGTGCACTCGATGCATACAATACACTACTTAGTAAACCAGGTCTAGCAGCATTCATAATTCATGAAAGAACAACAACATTCACCTTTTCCCACAGATCATGTAGTTCAGATGCAAATCTAGACTTAGGATATCGACTATCTACAAACCCTAGCTTGCTTTTCCTTAGCAGACCAATGCGCATAGCACGACTCCACAATGCATAATTTTCAAATCCAACAAGTTGAAAAGAGATCAGAGAACTACCCGGTGTGTCGGTTGGCTGCACGTACAAGGGGTGATTGTGATCTATTGTAGGGAAGACACTTCCTCTAGTTGTAGCATTCACTGGATTTGAAGTTCCAGTAGCATTTGTAGAAGTAGTGCCATGAATTACATCTTCAATTGCCATCTCTAGCTGAATTAACGACTGACAAACAAAAAAAAATCAAGCCCTAGCTTCAATTAGAGTTCCCTCACGAGAATTCGCTAACTTAATTGAGTGAATCAGAGAAACTAACGAAGACAACTGACTTATTGAGTGCCAGTAATCAGTGTCACAGGCTCTGATACCATGATAACTTCCATGGAAATGGAGTTTTGATCACGCCCAACTCTAGTCCTAAAAAGTATAAGCGGTCGCTGCAAATATAATCGGGTCTAATAGTCCGGAGTAGAATCACACAGAGAACTAAGGTTTAGCTACAGCTATTTATTATCACCAAGAATACAAGCTCCAACAATTCCTAAGTTATAAATATTAAAATTCCTATTTTAAACTAATTTAACTAACACATTAAATGACCGAATTAAAAACTAAAGATACTAAGGGTTGGAGAGAAGATTAAGGAGGCCTAGAGTTATGATTTTCCCAATTGTCGGAATCCTTCCTGCCACGTCTCCTATAATTTTTCCTAAGTATTCTCTATTTATCATGAGTACTCGACTTATCGTAATTCTCTCTCGAGCAACTACAATAATGTACTAGTCATATTTTCTCTAATCACGCTAGCTCTCACTTTTTCACCTCTCACTATGATCACCTCAAAGCTTCGTTATATCTAATCCCGCTTTTAAGCCCGTCGTATTGATCTCTCATATACCTTGGGAGTGACGTTATTCAACAACAACCTAAATATGCACTCTTTCTCAAGCAATACATAATAAATAGGCACATTCAATTGAGAGCGCTTCAATTAACTAAAATAAGCACGTAGTTGAACAAGTGGAATAGGCACATTCAATTGAGAGCTCTTCAATTAACTAAAATAAGCACGTAGTTGAACAAGTGGGATGTGTAAAGGCAAAATTATATTAAAACGTAACAAGAATTCATCCTCCAAAAGGTTCCATCAAAACTCTAGATAATAGATTAGCTACTCATAATAGTATGTAAAACTACAATACTAAAAGTCATAACCAACAATGAAAACTAGGAAGAAGAAGGGGAAAAACTCGTGGTTGAATCTTCCTCCTTGCTCCTAACATGTTCTCGCCTCCTCGGGTTTTTTTTACCCTAATGTAGTGTCCCCCCTTCAAAAGGAAATTTTATGATGTATTTATATCAATTAGGGTTGATGTGGGGCATCCTTGATATCTCCTAATTCGAAAAGGACACGCTGAGTCGCGTGCTAGAGTTGGTGCAACGCGCGACTTCTAGCACGCTCCCAGCTATTTTTCTTCTTCCGTTTTCCTTTCGCGTGCCAGGTCCAGTGCCAACCTTCATACTTCGCTGTTTTTTTGTTCATTTCCTAGGCCATTTCACGCCTACCTTCATGCAATGCACCAATTGTGCCACGCTCCCAAGTCTTGCGTCTCTACTCTTTTTGCATTAAATCATCCAATTCTTGCCAACTTCCATCCAAATTTATTCCTACACACAATAAACATATAATGAGCATATTATATATTTATAAACATGTATTCTCCCGCAACTCACATAAGAAATTATATGCAAACATGCTAAATAAATGCATTTTTCATCAATTATCACTACCCCACACTTAAACTCTTGCTCGTCCTCGAGCAACTTAAAATTAAGCACATGGAAAGTAGCCCAATTCCAAAACAAACTTAAGCATCATAGCAATGACAATGGTTATATCAACGCTCAGAACCCAACATAAGGGCTATTGACATCTTTCCTCATTTTTAGACCAGTGCCAAGACTATTTAAAATATTTCTGTGACTCATCTAACATCTTAACCTCAAAAATTGACTCCGCTACATTCCATACTATAACTTGCTTCTTGTGCCAACTCAAAAACCAAGGACATTGCCAATCCTTTGCAAATCATGTGCCTTCACCAGCAAACCACAAAGAGAAATAGTCCACACACTCAACTATAAGTTCAAGTATAATCTAAGGACTCAAATATTGAAAAAGTTCACTCGCTCTCACAATAAAACTCCTATGCCTCACAAGTTCGTACGATAGGCTTGCCCGTAGTGTAAGACTTAACTAATTTAAGCTTGTAAAATCTAGGATCAAGTAGGACTTTATAGGTTGTAATGTAAACCAAGGGACGAGTAGGATATATGTAGAAAAATAGTGACTAACCCTCCTAAGCATTTTAGTACATCACACTTCACTTTTAAGCACATCTTCTTGTCATGACCAATTCAATGTCTTGCTGTGAACCACACACAATTAAGCCATTCTTCATTAAGCGCATCAAAATATAGATACTTACTAGCCAAAACAAATATATGGGAGGTGTCATTCATTCTTTTTTTTCACTCTCCTTAATTTGGTATTTGTGGCGAGCAAGGCTTTTAAATACAAGTGCACCTTGTCGGCCTTTCAATGGTTCCACTAGAAAGCTACCCAATCTCTTTCTTTACTCTTTGAGTGACTTAAGTGCCTTCGGAGGTAAAGGGTAAACAAGATACGATTTAGAAGAAAATAGAGGTTGGTTTGTAATGTTAGTGCCAAAGAAAATGATCTATAGGCTCCAAAGGGCTGACTACGGATAATGTAATCACTGGTAGGCAAATAGGCTCAAGGGACAATCAAAGAAATGCCTATATCATTTCCTCAACTCACAAGACTTAATCATTTCGCTTCGACTCACACACAGGGCAAGTTCTAGACTAACAAGGGATGACACAGAGTACAACTAAAATCTCACCTCACATAATGCACATGATTTACTCAGGACGGCTCAGACCCAACTCTCAAGCTAAAACAACTAGCACAGTCATCATATAATTCAAACACTAGGAAGTAACAATAGGAGTCAATAAACGAGTCCAAGCGTCAAAAGGAAGTCACACATATTGTCAAGGCGTATAGTCACAATAATCAAGAAGAAGATACTCAGCACAAATACTCCACCTCTAAGCCCCATCATAAAATATGTCAAAAAGCATAGATACTGAAGTTCTTCCTATTCCATTATCAATTGAAAAAAAAAATAAAAAAAATCTTTTTCTATTTTTCTTAAGACTTTAAACCCTCAAGAAAACTGTCTAGGAAGTCCATCAAAGGGAAAAGTCCAAAACCTTTTGAAAATTCTACCTACAAAAAAAAAACTACTACCCGGTTCAAAGAGTCATCCCTTGAGAAAGAACTGTGGCCATAAGAAAAATCAAGAGGGATTATTTCTACCTAATTATTATTTTCAACACACATAAAATAATACAACTAAAATATCATAGGAAATCACACAAACAGTCTCTTCACTACCCCACACTTGTCCTCGAGCAACTTAAAATTAAGCACATGGCAAGTAACCTAATTACAAAACAAACTCAAGCATCATAGCAATGATAATAGTTTGTATCAACGCTTAGAACCCAACATAAGGGCTATTGACATCTTTCCTCATTTTTAGACAAGTGCCAAGACTATTTATAATATTTATGTGACTCTTCCAACATCTTAACCTTAAAAATTGACTCCACTACATTCCATATTATAACTTGCTTCTTGTGCCAACTCAAAAACCAAGGACTTTGTCAATCCTTTGCAAATCATGTTCCCTCACCAGCAAACCACAGAGAGAAATAGTCCACACACTCAAATATAAGTTCAAGTATAATCTAAGGACTCAAATATTGAAAAAATCCACTCGGTCTCACAATAAAACTCATTATGCCTCACAAGTTCGTACCATAGGCTTGCCCGTAGTCAAGACTTGACTGCTTGAAAAATCTAGGATCAAGTAGGACTTTATAGGTTGTAATGTAGGCCAAGGGACGAGTAGGATAAATAGGAAAATAGTGACTAACCATCCTAATCACTTTAGTACATCACTTTTAAGAACATCTTCTTGTCATGACCAATTCAACGTCTTGCTGTGAGCCATACACAATTAAGCCATTCTTCATTAAGCACATCAAAATATAGATACTTACTAGCCCAAACAAAGATATGGGAGGTGTCATTCATTTTTTTTGTTCACTCTCCTTAATTTGGTATTTGTGGCGAGTAAGGCTTTTAAATACAAGTGCGCCTTGTCGGCCTTTCTATGATTCCACTAAAAAGCTATCCAATCTCTTTCTTCACTCTTTCATCGACTTAAGTGTTTTCGGAGGTAAAGGGTAAACAAGATACAATTTAGAACAAAAAAGAGGTTGGCTTGTAATGTTAGTGCCAAAGAAAAAGGTTTATAGGCTCAAAAGGGCTGACTACGGATAATGTTATCACTGGTAGGCAAATAGGCTCAAGGGTCAATCAAAGAAATGCCTATATCATTTCCTCAATAGATACTTCCATTATAAGTGGTAGTGAGAATTACGGTGACAGTTACTATTTATAGGGACCATTTGTGGTGGTCGAAAGTCGAAATAGTAGTTGTGGTGGTGAAAGTCGAAATAGTAGTGAAAATGAGGGTTCCAGTAGTACGAACTCGCACGAAGGGCAGTGATTTAACTATAAGAGAAAGTTCGTAATGATCTCGAGGTAACTCAAAAATNAAAAAGAAAAAGAAATCCTTTTGTATTTTTCTTTTGACTTTAAATCCTCAAGAAAACTGTCTAGGAAGTCCAGAAAAGTTCAAAACCTTTTGAAAATTCTACCTACAAAAAAAAAAAAAATACTACCCGGTTAAAAGAGTCATCCCTTGGAAAAGAACTGTGGCCATAAGAAAGGCCAAGAGGGATCATTTCTACCCAATTATTATTATTATTATTATTATTATTATTATTATTATTATTTATTATTTTCACACATAAAATAATACAACTAAAATAGCATAGTAAATCACACAAACAGTCTCTTCACTACCCCATATTTAAACTCTTGCTCGTCCTCGAGCAACTTAAAATTGAGCACATGGCAAGTAACCCAATTCCAAAACAAACTCAAGTATCATAGCAATTACAATGGTTTATATCAACGCTTAGAACCCAACACAAGGGCTATTGACATCTTTCCTCATTTTTAGACCAGTACCAAGACTTTTTAAAATATTTATGTGACTCTTCTAATATCTTAACCTCAAAAATTGACTCCACTACGTTCCATACTATAACTTGCTTCTTGTGCCAAATCCAAAACCAAGAACTTCTCCAATCCTTTGCAAATCATGTGCCCTCACCATCAAACCACATCTAGAAATAGTCCACACACTCAAATATAAGTTCAAGTACAATCTAAGGACTCAAATATTGAAAAACTTCACTCGCTCTCACAATAAAACTCGTATGCCTCACAAGTTCGTACCATAGGCTTGCCCATAGTGTAAGACTTGACTAATTTAAGCTTGCAAAATTTAGGATCAAGTAGGACTTTATAGGTTGTAATGTAGGCTAAGGGACGAGTAGGATATATATAGAAAAACAATGACTAACCCTCCTAAGCATTTTAGTACATCACACTTCACTTTTAAGCACATCTTCTTGTCATGACCAATTCAATGTCCTTCTATGAACCATATACAATTAAGCCATTCTTCATTAAGCACATCAAAATATAGATACACACTAGCCCAAACAAAGATATGGGAGGTGTCATTCATTTTTTATTTTTGCCTTTTATTTTCTTTCTTTTTCACTCTCCTTAATTTGGTATTTGTGGCGAGTAAAGCTCTTAAATACAAGTGCACCTTTTCGGCTTTTCTATGGTTCCACTAAAAAGCTACCCAATTTCTTTCTTTACTCTTTCAGCGATTTAAGTGCTTTCGGAGGTAAAAGGTAAACAAGATACAATTTAGAACAAAATAGAGGTTGGCTTGTAATGTTAGTGCCAAAGAAAAAGGTTTGTAGGCTGACTACGGATAATGTTATCACTGGTAGGCAAATAGGATCAAGGGTCAATCAAAGAAATACCTATATCATTTCCTCAACTCACAAGACTTAATCATTTCGCTTCGACTCACACACGGGCAAGTTCTAGACTAACAAGGGATGACACAGAGTACAACCAAAATCTCACCTCACACAATGCACATGATTTACTTAGCACAGCTCAGACCCGGCTCTCAAGTTAAAGCAACTAGCACAGTCATCATATAATCCAAACACTAGGAAGTAACAATAGGAGTCAATAAACGAGTCCAAGCGTCAAAAAGAAGTCACACATGTTCTCGAGGCGTATAATCACAATAATCAAGAAGAAGATACGCAACACAAATGCTCCACCTCTAAGACCCAACATAAAACATGTCAAAAAGCATAGATACTCAAGTTCTTCCTATTCCATTATCAGTTGAAAAAACAAAGAATTTTTTTTTGTATTTTTCTTTAGATTTTAAACCCTTAAGAAAACTCTCTAGGAAGTCAATCGTAGGAAAAGTCTAAAACTTTTAAAAGTTCTACCAACAAAAAGAACTACTACGCGGTTCAAAGAGTCATCCCTTGGAAAAGAACCGTGGCCATAAGAAAAACGAAGAGGGATTATTTCTACCTAATTATTATTTTTATATTTATTTTTATTATTTTCAACACACATAAAATAATACAACTAAAATAGCATAGGAAATCACACAAACAGTCTCTTCACCCAACACTTAAAATTGTGCATTGTCCCATTGCATACCCAAAAATACAAGAGGGTAAAAGAAACTCCCTGGTAGGTCAAAGGCCGAAGCATTAGCAGCTCAGTGGGTACTCAGAGTTCTCCCAGACATGACCCTTTGTGCGGGCACCCCACACTTAGTTCTAACCATCTAGCTTGGTGTTGCATCCTTCCAATAGCTTTTGCTTCCCATGCTCCTAAAAAATAAAAAACGACAGTACAAAGATAATACAAATAAAAAGACTAAAAATAAAAGAAAGCGGTAAAGTTGGGTTGCCTCCCAACAAGCGCCTGATTTAACGTCGTGGCACGACCTGAACCACTTTTTGCCTCCACCTCGAGCTTATAAATTGGACCCCCAATTTGGCTTCAAGTTTTCATTTATTCACCAGGGGTGGTGGAATAAATCTAGTTGGCCCAAATAACCATTGTACTATTATACTCCTCTTTGCCTTTAGATGAGGTACGGAATCCTGTCTTTCTCGCATGAAAAATTCCAGAATGTAGGGACCTTGCTCCTCATTCGTTGATTCCTCAATTGGTTTGGATAACTCTATTTTCATATCATCATCCAAAAACAATGTGAAAAAATGCTTGGAGTGAGGACCAATGTGCACTCCAGGACTTTCAACATCCTCAATATCAATGACACTATAAACAACAAAATTTGTATCTTTACTATCCTTGGCTGACTCTAGTATCACGTCTTCAACATCGGCATCCTCAAGTTCTAGTTGGCTAGGTTGTTGGTATTCTACTCTAACCTCCTCCATCAGAGTGTCAACTGCTGACTCTAATTCATATTGTTTTTGGCTACTATCCACTATATTGACATTTGGAAAATCCAAAGCTTCCACCATTTGACTCACTTGAGCCTTCAAGTTGTGAATAGTTGCCTCTTGCCTTTGTATCCGTAATTGAGTGTCATTATTTTGTTCCACAAGGTACCTTAGCATATCCTTAATCACTTTTAGGTCAGCATCCCCAGGTTCTTTATTCTTTTAACTTCACAAGTAAAAGTAGAACCATCATAATAAGGGATGAGGGGAGGATAAGAAATATAATACAATCATAAAAGTGACCATCTTGACTACCACACATATCACATACATTCCACATATAAGATTGAGTTGGTGCCCATAACTCACTCTCGGGAATATTTTGATAATTTGCCATGTTTGGTTTCCTCCACAATATGCATAAGAAGGATCAAAAGTAGAATTACTAACATCAAAACTCACATTATTCCCAATATTCCATGTCTCTCAAATCAAAAATAAAAAAAAATACAAATAAAATAAAATAAAATTTCAAACTTGACACCAAGCAATATTACAGCGGCATCTACACCACTAGTTCCCCGGCAACAACGTCAAAATTTGATTACACCCAACTCTAGTCCTAAAAAGGATAAGCGATCGCTGCAAATATAATCCGGTCTAAGAGTTCGGAGTCGAATCCCATAGAGAACTAAGATTTAACTACAACTGTTTATTATCACCAAGAATACAAGCTCGAACAATTCCTAAGTAAATATTAAGATTCCTATTTTAAACTAATTAACTAACAAATTAAATGAGTGAACAAACAACTAAAGATACTAAGGGTTGGAGACAAGATTAAGGAGGCCTAGAGTTATGATTTCCCCAATTGTCGGAATCCTTCCCACTACGACTCCTACAATTTCGCCTAAGTATTCTCTATTTATCATGAGCACTCGACTTATCGTAATTCTCCTTCGAGAACTACAATAATGTACTAGTCATATTCTCTCGAATTAGGCTAGCTCTCACTTTCACCGCTCATTATGATCACGTCAAAGCTTCGTTATCTCTAATCCCGCTTTTAAACCCGTCGTATTGATCTCTCATATACCTTGGGAGTGACGTTATTCAACAACAACCTATCTATGCACTCTTTCTCAAGCAATACATAATAAATAGGCACAATCAATTGAGAGCTCTTCAATTAACTAAAATAAGCACGTAGTTGAACAAGTAGGGATGTGCAAAGGCAAAATTATATTAAAACGTAACAAGAATTCATCCTCCAAAAGGTTCTATCAAAACTCTAGATAATAGATTAGCTACTCATAATAATATGTAAAACTACAACACTAAAAGTCATAACCAACAATGAAAAATAAGAAGAAGAAGGGGAAAACTTGTGGTTGAATGTTCCTCCTTGCTCCTGACATGTTCTCGCCTCCTCGGGTGTTTTCTTACCCTAAAGTAGTGTCCCCCTTCAAAAGGACGTTTTATGATGTATTTATATCAATTAGGGTTGATGTGGGGCGTCCTTGATATCTCCTAATTCGGAAAGGATACGCTGAGTCGCGTGCTAGAGTTGGTGCAACGCACGACTTCTAGCATGCTCCCAGCTAAAATGTGTAGTTTGACTAGCTTATAAGCTTAGCCAAACACCCTCTCATTCAATTTATTACGGCTTTCATATCCAAATGATCTAATTCTACTTTTAAATTGCCATTTAACCAAGTTATCTAAGTTTTACTGTTAGAGTGGGCACCAATTTAATTACTTTGAACTCTAACGAGAAGTATCACAAATTTCCAATAGTGTTCTCAAGTAAATGTTTTTAAACGATTCTTGAAAAGCAAAACAAGACATTTAATATAATTCGAACAGACGTAGTACTTTACAAAAGTCATACTTAACTGATTTAAAGTTGAATTCTTGCAGACTAATATAATAGAGTGACATTGTTTTAAAGTTATGGTTAGGAACATTGATCAGTTAGCTCGGATTCTATTACAGCAGTAATTTTCTAAAATATCTCAAAAATTACTTATGTATTACCAAACTAATCTAAAAAGAAAGTTTCGTATTTCAATTAGAAATATAGTAGGCTAAAACTGTCTACTCAAAATGAGAGAGTTGTTGGGGGTAAAACTGTATAACATAGGGAGACTGTTGGGGCATATCAAATGGATAGGAGGCAAATGCCTTCATTTAGATTCAGGAGATCAAAAATGAAGAACTAACATAGCTGTATATAGATAGAGTAGGATGATAATTGTATATATGTTGTGTTTGTACATTTTTGTCATAGCATCACATGTACATGGGAGACTCACTTCCTGCAATCATAGTAGTACTAACATAGCTGGCCTTTTTTGGTGTTAACTTATATTGGATTAGGCATGTCCAGTCCTTTCTAATTCACAGAGGAACATAGGCATTTGCTTCCTTTTGTTGTATGTTTCTCATTTTGGTTATTAATCTACAGGTAGGCGTCTGACTAACCCCCTACCAAAATGGTGGTCTTTGAAAAAAAAAATAAAAAAATGAGAAAGTTGTGAGAAATTGCGAAGCCTCGTAGCATTTTCGGATAGTCTACAATTCGACAAAACCAACTTCTATTCATTGATGAACCTTAAGACTATCAAAGTAGACTCTGCATTAAAAGTTAAAATTTATGTCGCAACAATGACATAAGCTCTTATGAACAAATTAAAGTAATAGGATTTTGATGCCGTGATCCTCCGATTCGTAAATGACGTGATCCTCCAGTTCTTTTGATATACGATGACACTAACAAGGTTTTTATTACTGCTGAGAAGACGACGAGTATTAACGTCCCATCTGTGTTGGTTGGAGGAGAAAAGATTAATGACAAGACAAAGGGAGCATATGTTTTAGCAACAGCAAGTGTAAGTAGTGCCCCTGCTTCTCTGCTTTCCTCCTCAAGACTTGTTACCCGATTTAATGCTTGTTGAGCTTCATTGAATAGGCAGGGGGTTTCCACCTTGTCCATCACTGCTTGATCTTCTTCGGTCACCAAACACCGGAGGTAGCTAACGACCCCCATGGGGGGAGAGAAAACCCGTGCATCCTCCGGGATAGAGAAAACTATTGATCATCTTCGGTCAGGATCGACACTCGGCGTCGGGAACCGATCCACTAACTTTGGGCTCGAGGAAGACCCACTGGCTCCCGGCGATGGTACCTTCTTTAGCACGGGCAAATCTCCGAGCCCAATGACGTCCTCTGAGGCAGTAGACTCTAAGACATCTAAAAAGGTATAGATATCTGTCGCCCCCTGAGGCCCCTTGTAAGAACGACTTTCTAACATATCGGCCTCATAGATCATGGCATCCGAGAACTGAGGAGATCCGGTAATGTCAATCAACCCGAGGGCATCTTTCAGGGCATTTTTTTGCTCGAGGAATATCAGCCCCGGTTTCCCTCCCGACCTCTTTTGCTAGGGGAGGCATGGCCTTACCCCCTTCTGGTTCGAGAAAACCAGCTAGACTTCCCTCATCGACCTCCTCATGTCGAGGGAGTTCAATTTCAGCACCCCCCGATTCGGAGAGCCCTTGTATCACGACACCATCCCGCACGCAGGCCACCAGCTTGAGTTTCTCTTATTCTTTTTCTTCTTCTTCTTCGGACTCGTCCCTTAACCGGTGAACTGAGTCCGAGGGTAGAGCGCCGGTGCTTCCCTTGGGCTTGCGCGACCTCCTTTTTTGTTTTTTCTTTTCCGAGTTCGGAGAACTCAGGTTTCTTTTTCTCTTCTTTTCATCACCCTGCCTCGGAGCAGGGGACTCGAAAGGCATATCCTCATCACCGGAAGGAGGCCTCATAGCAACGTCTTTGGGGAGAACTACAAAAGGAAAACAGAATCAATAAGAGTCCGACAGTGTAAGATGAAAACCAAATATCATAAAATCAGAAAAGAAAACTTACCATGATTACGGTCCTCCCACCGACCCTTCGATAGTTTACGCCATGCGCGCTCCGAATATGGTCTCTGTGACACGAGACCCTCGACCCATTCCTTGAGTCGAGGAACCACTTCCGGCATCCAAGCCACAACTGCACCACAATAACACCGATGAGAAGGGAGGGAGGCAAGAAACGATAAATGAAGTCTTTAAGGTTAAGATATACTTACGCTTCATATTCCATCTCTCGGGAAATGGCATGTCCTCGGCATGGATCAAGTGCGAGGTCCTCAGTCAAACAAATCGACCCATCCAGCCTCGGTCTCGGTCCTCATCTATACTCGAGAATGGGTCCCTCGTGGCCCAGCGAGCAAGTTTGATTAATTCCCCTCGATAGAGTTAGGGATTCTATAGACGCATAAGATGATCGAGGGTGAAGTAACACACCTCAATTTTGTTTATGAAAAAGCGAAGAAGAATCACTATCCTCTAGAAAAATGGATGGATTTGATCGAGGGTCACTTCATACCTTTTGCAGAAAGCAATGATGATCGGTTCTAAGGCACCCAATGTGAAGGGGTAAGTGTAAACACATAATAATAACCTCCACGTGGGTGGTAATTGATTCCTCTGGCGAGGGCACCACCACTTGTTTATCGGCCCAGTTACAATCCTCTTTGACCTTGGAGAGGAGATCATCGGTGATCGAACATATGTATCTCGAGACCGGCTCACAACGACCCGGTACCAAGGAAGTTTTTTCGATCTTGAAATCAGTAGTGGTCCCGCACCCTCCAGGAACGAACTCGTTGGGGTGTGGTTCCGCCGTGGCCCAATCGTTGGCAGGCCATGATGAAGAGGCAACCTCTTTTTGTGGGACAGTCTTAGAAGTTTTTTCCATTTTAGAGAAAAGATAAAGAAGAAGAAATTAAGAAGGTATCCTTAGCGATTTGTAGAAAGTTCAAGAAATTTTGGGTACAAAAGTTGGAGAGTGAAGAGATTTTTGAAGAATAAGGATGGAAGAAGCTTTGGACATAAAGTTTGAATGAATGAAAATCGTGATATTCATAGTCTGCTAATGGCGGTCAAAACCCCCGACCAAACTGACACGCATTTAATGCCTTGATAACTGGACCAACAGGATGTTTCAGTAACCGTTTGTCGCTTACATCATGGTCATTCGAAGCGGGGTTCCGAGGTTCATATCGTTTCTCGTCGTCTTCTCTCCAAAAAATGAGGGAACTATCTGTATATGGTCGAAACCGCATATAAATTCAATTGTTATCCGTTTTTGAGGTTAAACATAACTTCTTTGGAGCATGGGTTCCAGCAGATAATATTAGACCAATTTACAAAAATATGAACACAAAATACCTAGTTTGGTGGAGAGACCATATGTTCACCTGCCCCATATACTTGCCTATAAATCCGCCCCTGTGTGTGTGAAAAACAGGTATAAACAAAATTAGATACTATATATTTAGAACTCTCCTCGACCCAAGATCCCTAGAGTCTAGATTATGGACTCGCCACTAAATTTAATATGAGACTTGGTCTTGTTTGCAATCCATCCAAGGAGTATCGTCTGTTACCCAACCGCTATTACAATGTATACGACATAGTCAGTGGGTATAATCTAATCTCAAGTTAGTAACTACGTTTACAATCAAATATTTAATAAATATCTAATGTGTTTTTTAATACATGCATATATAGGGAATGGGCAAAAACTAGCGGGTTCCCGGGAACCTGCATATTAGCCTCTAGATCCACCAATGGTCATGGAAATTTTCATGTCGCGCATCGTGAGCGCTTTATTTCATCCGAACTTTGACAGCACAAATTTATCGGATTAGTCCAATAAGTGAGATTTTGAATACTTGATAGATAACCAAACGAAAGAAAAATTTACCTTGACAATGGGGTGGCTTTGAAGTAACCACTTTATCTAATTAAGTCTTTGATTGAGTTGTATGTTTTGTACTCATGGTTTGCCATCATCAAAAAGGGGGAGATTGTTAGCCCTAAGGTTTCAAGTATTGATTTTGATGATACCAAACCATCATAAGTTTTAATCAAAGAATATTTACTTGTGTGAATTTATTTTTGACAGATTAAATGGAGAAGAATTTTTTTGATGAAGACCCAGACAAATATGGAAAAGAAGCTATTATGAAGTCATCATAGGAGTAAAAGGAACGAAGATGAGGAGGAGAATTCTGCAGCTAATCTAGCAAGACTGAATATGCACAATCAAATAAATTAAGGCAAGACTCAACCAAGATGGAATCTGGAAAGCAATAAAGGAAGGAAGAATTGAGAAAATATTCACAAATGGACAAAATGATCTGACGTGGGTTACTAGTACTCTTTTCCTATCACAATCAAATAAAGCACTAATGTTTTGAAATACCATAGAAGGAAAAGTTTTTCACAACGGAAGGAGTATTTTATGGAAAGCTTTTAAGCAAGGAAACATGGTTGTTCATTGGAAATTTGGAAGGCATCACTGGAAGGAAGTATTGAGTTTTAAAAGGAAAAGGATCAAGGAAGATGTAGTATTGCCTACTCTCAGAAGGAAAGAATATTTTGTGGCATGTGCCAAAGCTCCATAAATCATGCAAAGTTTGAATCTTATGGAAAGTGATAATATTTTCTTAACTTATGGAAGATCTAAATTCCTCCGGTAGATACAAAGGGGTCCAAGTTCAGAAGTTTTTTTAAGAGTTCCAGGGAATCATAAATGATGATTCATGAAGATTTCAAATCTTGTTTGAAAATATGCAACAATTAAGCCAGATGATTTCAGAAGATTGAGCCGACAGTAGAAGAACCAGTATCATGAATCAAGAGGAAGGAAGCGTCTAAGTTCGGAGACAACCAGATTCAAGGACAAACAAAAAGGAAAGAATGAAGATGCTTAGCAAGATTGCTACTAAGAAAGATTCAGTTACTACATTAATATTCAATCAAGAAGCAGATTGACTCGTCCTTAATTAAGGAAAGAATGAAGATTCAGTTACTACATTAATGATCAATCAAGAAGCAGATTGACTCAATCAAGGGAACTTAGATTACCAATCATGGTCACTCCGGTTTTTGAAGACCGCACTTGCGAATTAATCTCTCCTTGAATTCAGCTATGACAAGGAAGGTCACATTCGAATCTGGGCCAGTCAAAGAGCAAGATTCGAAGAGGCACCCCTTGGGTCAAATCCCTTAATTAAAGATCTTGTGCCTCCAATTTCGAAAAGGACTCAACGACTCTTTTCTCTTCTATAAGAAGGCTGCTCTCTCAAGGAAGAAAGTACCAGCTTCGCAGACAACTTTCCTACTCTTTCTACACCATAGTTAAGCACTGTATTCTTAAGTTTACTAGTGTCATAAAAGTTAGAGAGAAAGGGAAAAATACTGAGAGGTTGTGTCATTGATCGTTTCTTTGGTAAGCGAGTGAAAACCAAAGTGTCGTTGTTGGTGAGCGAGTGAAAACCAACCCTTTATTCGTTGTTGGTGAGCGAGTGAAAACCAACCTTGTCAATGTTGGTGGTGATCACTGAAAACCACAAAGGCTGTACTCAATTCAATTTACAAAGAGATCTAAAGGCAACACTCTTGCAACCCAAGAGGATTGGATTAGGATACCATATTGGTTCCGAACCAGTATAAAAATTTCTGGTATCATTTACTTTATCGCTCTCATATTATATTTGTTCCTTTACTGTTTATTGTGATTTACACTTGTTTAAATCAAAAGCACTAACAGTTCTGTGCAGGCTGTCTCCGCATCAGTCGACTAAGTCTAAATATAGTCGACCAATTTTTAATAGGCGTACAATTCACCCCTCCCCTCTTGTACTTTCAATTGGTATCAGAGCTGGTCTCACATATTTATTTTTGCTTAACAGCAAGTGAGAAAAGATCTATGGCAGATGATCAAATTACTGGAACCGTACTTCAAGAGGGATACTCAACAAGAAGGCCTCCGTACTTCAATAGTCAATACTATAGCCATTGGAAATAAAGAATGAACGTTTATGTTCAATCAATAGATTATCAAGCCCGGCTGGTTATTCAGAATAGACCAAGACCTATTCCGAACAACAGTGATGGAAAGAAACTTGTAAAAGGGGCATCCATATTTGACTATACAAAAGAACAGTTGGATATTATGCAAACAAATGCTAGAGTAATCAACATGCTCTATTGTGCGATTAGTGAAGAAGAATATAAGGAAATATCCACCTGTGAGACTGCTAAAGCTATGTGGGAAAGATTGAAAAATATCCATGGGGACACCAACAAACTTAAGAAAATTGAATCCAAGTCAAATCTTGAAGAATCTGAAAATGGTGAAGATCGAGAAGACTTGGCCGTGATACCCAGGGCGAGAAAAAAGAAGAATAGAATGAAGCAGAATAAAAAATCTCAATCCATCCAGAATCATCAAAAGAACCACAAGAATGAGTTTCAACAACAAGAGAATGTTTGCTGCTATAAATGTGGTAAACCTGGACATATAAAATTAAAATGTCCTAACCTCAAGAAGAAGAATCATAGAATCTCAATTTGGAGTGATGAGGATGATCAAGAAGAAATGACAAACATATATCTCAAGGAAAGAGGAGAAATTGACGAGGTATGCCTTAATGCTATTGTGGATTGTGATCTCAAATCTTGGAGCGACGAGGATGAATCTGAAGAAGAAAACAATTACGAAATAATGGAGAGTCAATGTTTCATGGCAATGGGAGAAATTAACAAGGTATGTCCTACTCCTATTACGTATTGCGATAAATGTGATGAATTACAAGATAATATTGAATTGGTTCTCAATGACCTTGAGAAAGTTCTAAATGGATATAATAAGTTGAGGAAGGAGAAGAAGAATTGAGAGATCCAACTTGAAGAATATAACAAGTTGACACATCAGAAGAAAGATTGGGAGATCCAACTTGAAGAATATAACAAGTTGAGAATTGAAAAGGAAGACTGGAATATTTGATAACTAGGGAATATGATGCATTTTACACTCCTTCATGCTCAAGTTTGGATTAGAAATGTGTACAAAATAGTCCCAAAAAGCTCACAAGTTATGCTTTATTGCAGGTTTGATCAACAAGGTGACAAGGTGTCAAAGATCAGCTCAAAAAGGAGTGAAACTTGCACAAGTACGAAGACAAAGACAAAGCTCAGGCAAAACAGGGTCAGTGTGGCCGCACACCCACTACAAAAAAAACTAGAATTAGCTACGAACGTCGTCACTAATCTATCGCTAAAATGCTTGTAGCTAACAGAATTTCTTAATAATCCATTGCTAATCCGTCGCTCAATGAGATTAGCGACGGATTTTTCTGTTTAGCTACAGAATTTGTCCGTCGTTAAAACCTGATTTTTTGTAGTGACCATTATGTGCGGTTCGCACAAGTGAGGTTCAGAGAATTGCCAAATCCAGGTTTGAAAACCAATGCGGTCCGTGCTCCATTTCATGCGGACCGCACTAGAAGCCACCGCGGCCGCACTCGATTCTGTGCGGTCCGCATTGCCCAAGTTCAGAGAGCAGTTTGTCAAGTCAGAGCCCTAGTGCGGCCGCACGTGATTTTGTGCGGTCCGCACTAACCCCGCAGGGGTATTTTTGTCCAGATTTATCAGCTTAGTATAAATAGCTTCTTTTCCATTTTTAGGTCAGGCAGATACTTTTGTACGTAGAGCTGCGCTCGTGACATGGGTTATTTTGCTGTTTTGAGAAATTTTAGCTTAATTTTACCATTGAATCTTCAAGTTCTTCTTAGTAATTAATAATTATGAGTTTATCTTCATCTATTTTTTTGTTTTTCTCTCTAATTATGAGTAACTAGACCCATCAGCTAGGGTTGTGGCTCAACCCTAGTGTGGGTAATTGATGGGTCTTGTATTTTAGGGCTTGATTGACTATGGGTGTTTGATATTTGGGCTAATTTCATGTTTTATTGCTGAATTAGTGGTTGCAAACACTAGTTTGTGTTTAGTTGACTATTGCTCTTCTTGAGAAAGAGAGCCTAATTCTCTAAAATTAGTCCAACAAGGAATTGGGGCGTACTAAAGAGAATTGATAGCCTCAATTAAAGGGTTAAACCGAGAGATCGTAATACTCGACTTGAACCTTAATTGCTTGTGCAACTTTGCATACCCAATTGGTCTTGAGAAAGTCAATTCGGGCAAAATCACTCGAACTACCGAGAGGTATAGAGTGAGTAGAATCGACAATGGTTATATCATACTCCCCAAATGTATCAATCTAGCTTTAGACTCAAGAATCCGTCAATTGACCACCTAGGCGAAAGTCACTACCCTCGTGCCTTTTAATCATTTGAACAACTCTCAATAGTTTAATCCTAGCTTATTTTAGTTTAATTGAGCATTGTAGTTTTATAAAAATTAGAATAATAATTAAAACCAAAAATGTGTAGAAGTGTAATTTGGAGCAAATACACAACTCCACTTTAGATAGACACCCAACTCCAATATCTAGCTCCCTGTGGAAATCGATCCCGACCCTAAATCGGGTAAAAGCTGCTTCGACCCCTCTCTCGCTACTCAGTAGTGCAGGTTGGCCTCGATCAACTTTTTGGCACCATTGCGGGGGAGCTAACGGTTTTGCTATCTATCTTAATAGTTTTGTGTTTTGTTCTTCTTTCCTTCTTTGTTACTAATTTGTGTGTGTCACAAATTCAGGTACAAAATGGCATTAAATGCTAATGACCCTCTTGGAAACGTGATTGCGGGGGAAGAGGTTGATGACAATGGAGATGAAGAGGTGCCTCTTGCACCTCAAGGACAGCGTAGAGGCTGCCAGGCCAATGCAAATGAGAACATTCCAGACCCTCCTCCGCCACCTCCAAGAGTGGCTCCTAGAGTTCTTCCCAACCAAGGCTATGCGAGTGCAATTGTTCCGCCCCGGATTCGGGCGGGCAATTTTCAAATAACCAACGTGATGCTGACATTGTTGGAACAACGCGGGTACTTCACGGGTGCTCCCACTCAGAATGCTTACAAGCATCTCAAGGGGTTCGTGGATACCTGTTGGGGGAGCAAGCAAACCAATGTGTCCGAGGATGCACTTCGATTGAGGCTCTTCCCATTTTCACTTAGAGGGAAGGCATTGGATTGGCTTGAACGACTTCCCAACCATTCCATCACAACTTGGGATGAGTTGGATGATAAGTTCATTGCCAAATTTTTCTCAACAAGGGCACATGGCAGCACTACGGGATGAGATCTTAGCCTTTAAGCAGGAGCCCACCGAACGATTACACGAGATTTGCGAGAGATATAGAACTATGGTGAAGGAATGCCCCAACAATGATATGACAGAGGCGATGATACAACAGACCTTCTATCGGGGCATCAATACAACGAATCAATGCATAGTGAATCAATTGGCTGGGGGAAATTTCATGAAGCTGCCTTATGATGAAGCTTGTGCTATTCTTGACGAGATGGCTGACACATCCTCCGCTTTGAAAAGTAGAGCCAATGTGCCACAGGGTGACCCCATGGTCACTCATTTGCACAAAGAACTACATGACCATGGCCCACCGAACGATTACACGAGATTTGTGAGAGATATAGAACTATGGTGAAGGAATGCCCCAACAATGATATGACAGAGGCGATGATACAACAGACCTTCTATCGGGGCATCAATACAACGAATGAATGCATAGTGAATCAATTGGCTGGGGGAAATTTCATGAAGCTGCCTTATGATGAAGCTTGTGCTATTCTTGACGAGATGGCTAACATATCCTCCGCTTTGAAAAGTAGAGCCAATGTGCCACAGGGTGACCCCATGGTCACTCATTTGCACAAAGAACTACATGACCATGGACAGGCTATAGCAGAACTTACAACAACAATGAACCAATTAGCAAAGGCACAGTTGCAACAAGTTCAGAATCCTCGCCAAGTAAATGCCATGGAGGGTGTTAACATGCTTGTGAACAATAGAAGACAGAGAGGTCAACAGAACCAAGGGAATTCGGATCAATTTGACAATGATTGTGGTGGATTCCAAGATGATTGTTATGATGGGCCAAACGAAAAGGTGCAATATGTGAATAATTACCAAGGCCAAAGAGGCAATTCTTCTAACCAACAATAACAATGGAGATCCCAGGGCAATTGGGGTAACCAACAACAAGGCAACAATAATTGGAACAATCAACAACAAGGGAACAACAATTGGGGAAATCAAAATAACAATCGGAACAATCAGGGAAACTGGGGCAACAACAACAATTGGGGTGGAAACAACGAACAACCAGGTGGATGGAACATAACCAGGAAAT